>NC_042975.1:11843522-11983788 GCF_901001165.1 Salmo trutta | reverse complement strand
AGTAAGTAATGGAATGGTCTGGTCAGAAGAAACAGCCACAGTAGCTACCACTTCCCTTTTCCAGTCCACTTCCATTACCTTGCAGCTCTGTTACCGTTCACACTAATTACCTCACTGATCTGTTACCGTTCAAACTAATTACCTCACGGATCTGTTATCGTTCACACTAATTACCTCACTGATCTGTTACCGTTCACACTAATTACCTCACTGATCTGTTACCGTTCAAACTAATTACCTCACGGATCTGTTACCGTTCACACTAATTACCTCACTGATCTGTTACCGTTCAAACTAATTACCTCACGGATCTGTTACCGTTCACACTAATTACCTCACTGATCTGTTACCGTTCACACTAATTACCTCACTGATCTGTTATCGTTCACACTAATTACCTCACTGATCTGTTACCGTTCACACTAATTACCTCACTGATCTGTTACCGTTGAAACTAGTTAACTCACTGATCTGTTACCGTTCAAACTAATTACCTCACTGATCTGTTACCCTTCAAACTAGTTAACTCACTGATCTGTTACCGTTGAAACTAGTTAACTCACTGATCTGTTACCGTTCAAACTAATTACCTCACTGATCTGTTACCGTTCACACTAGTTAACTCACTGATCTGTTACCGTTGAAACTAGTTAACTCACTGATCTGTTACCGTTCAAACTAATTACCTCACTGATCTGTTACCCTTCAAACTAGTTAACTCACTGATCTGTTACCGTTCACACTAGTTAACTCAATGCTCTGTTACCGTTGAAACTAATGAACTCACTGATCTGTTACCCTTCAAACAAATTAACTCACTGCTCTGTTACCGTTCAAACAAATTAACTCACGGTCGGGAGAAAACTGAGAAGCACCTTTTAATTTCACTGGCTAGCTAACTCTGTCAGGCATTCTGAAACAATGACATGCTTAGCCATAGTGATTATTGCATGTTAGAGTGATATATCATGCCAGTGTTTGTATTTTTGGTGCGCTAAAATCTAGAGCACTGTGCTTCTTCCTCATGTTTATGGAGGATACATTCATGAGGACAAGCTGGAAGACAGAGACGGAAGCCACTCCACCAGTTAGATAGACCTACCATTGTTGAAGCCTCTTCCTTGACAAGACAAGACAGTCACCAGCAGGACAAATAGGCCATTGCTGCTACATGGAAGCCTGAGTGACGTGAGAGAGAAACAAAGTGGTGAAAAGTGGGCGTGTGCATTACTCAGCAGCATGTGGTCTGTAACATGTCTGGCAGATATAGGACGATTAGGGCAGGACAACCTACCTCTTCCAGGTGCTGATCTTGCATTCTCTCTTACAGGAATACACCATTGATGTGTTCTTCCGTCAAAGCTGGAAGGACGAGCGGCTAAAATTTAAAGGGCCAATGGCGGTTCTCCGTTTGAACAACCTGATGGCCAGTAAAATCTGGACCCCTGACACATTCTTTCACAATGGCAAGAAGTCTGTGGCACACAACATGACTATGCCCAACAAACTGCTACGAATCACAGAGGAGGGAACTCTGCTCTATACTATGAGGTGAGAGAAACCATTTTCCCAACTGGGATATAGTCTGCTTTCTTCATATTAGATTTAGGAAGAGGTATTTTTAACACGGAAAGTGGAAATCCTCACTGGGAAGCGGAACGTGGTTTTCTCTACAGATAATAAGCATACGTCTATCAGTCCCACGATGATCGGGACTCTAGTACATTATAATGTTTTTGTAATTTATGCTCTAGAAAATACTGTTGGTATCCAGCAAATTATTTATCCTTAAAAAGGAGTGGCAGTGGAGAGCACCAAGACCCATAGTGAGTGGAGCGAGTAGTGTAGACTAGAGTGGTAGAGTGGAGGCTCGCTGTGAGTTTTCATTTGAGCTGAATCATCATAAATAATGGTCCCAGATGTGAATTTCCATGGCCCACAAAATGGAGCTAACGTGTGGGTCACAGAGGGTGGCCATAAAACATTCTTTAACATGTTTATTAGCAGATAAGGACGCAGTGTGAGTTAATATTTATGTCGTAGAGAAGACGAATGGGTGACATGTCATGGTTCGTTTCACATTCCCCTTTTCACTGTGCTGTCAGGAAAAGGCTGTGGCTCAGAGCTTTGCAGCACTGTCCCTCCATTCCTTCAATTAGATTTGCAGAAGGCTTTTGTTGTATCTTATCTTGCTCTCATCTCTGTCTCTCTCTCTCTCTCTCTCTCTCTCTCTCTCTCTCTCTCTCTCTGTCTGTCTGTCTGTCTGTCTCTCTCTCTCTCTCTCTCTCTCTCTCTCTCTCTGTGTCTCTCTCTCTCTCTCTGTCTCTCTGTGTCTCTCTCTCTCTCTCTCTCTCTCTCTCTCTCTCTCTCTCTCTGTGTCTCTCTCTCTCTCTCTGTCTCTCTGTGTCTCTATCTCTCTCTCTGTCTCTCTCTCTCTCTCTCTCTCTCTCTGTGTCTCTCTCTCTCTCTCTGTCTCTCTGTGTCTCTCTCTCTCTCTCTCCCTCTCTCTCTGTCTCTCTCTCTCTCTCTCTCTCTCTCTGTCTATCTTTCTCTCTCTGTGTGTGTCTCTCTCTCTCTCTCTCTCTGTCCCTCCCTCCCTCCAGATTGACCGTAAGGGCAGAGTGTCCCATGCACCTGGAGGACTTCCCCATGGATGCCCATGCTTGCCCACTGAAGTTCGGCAGCTGTGAGTGATTCGCTGTTTTCCTCCGCTCTCTTTGTCTTTCCCTTCCAACAGGAAACCCAGTACTCGTACCTGATAGGAGTTGACAGTGGCGTAACAGCTGTTCTCAGGCAGGACCTGGCCTCCCAGGCCCGCCAGGCCCCACCAAGACCCGCCAGCATACTGTAGACCTCTGTTTATCGGAGGCAGTACTCCCTGTCATACTTCCAGTTCCATTGTGCCAGCTGTTCATTGCTGCCAGGTCTTCTGACGCCAAATTATCCTCGAGAAGTCGAGAGAGAGAAATAGTTTTTTGTTGATGTTTTATGTCTTCTCACTTTTGTTTATTGTTTATTTCACTACCTTTGGCAATGTAAACAGATGTTTCTCATGCAAATAAAGCCCATTTGAATTGAGAGAGAGAGAGAGAGAGAGAGAGAGAGAGGAGCCCAACGATAATGAGTCAGTTTGTTCAGAATAACACACCTTGAATAAAGACCAACTCTCAACTTTAAACTGGCTCGCTAAATATTTCAGTGATGAGGCTCACCTGCAGTACAAATCCTCAACGGTGCTGAAGCAACACTTTACGTGTTGGCTAGGTCACCAGGTGGGAAGAAATCTGACTTGGTTGTTTAAAGGTCAGTCAGATTGAGATGTTGTTTGTTTCTCTTTCCATCTCTCTCAGTAGCGGTGCGTGGGTAAAATCACTGGGGAATCCAGAACAAAAAGCCATATTACAACCTATGTGTTGTGATAATTGCATTGTTTTCTCTACAACCTGTTAGGTCATATGCCTTGCCACTGTGATATATAGGCCTAAGGCAGAGACAGTAAGAACACACAGTGGCAGAATAAATTGAACCACACCTTTGTTTCATCACAAAACCGGAGAGCAACCTCTGCCCGGTGAAGTTCACAAAGCATATTGCATGTAACAAACAGTTACATGACCTACAGCATGATAAGTTAATGTTCCCCACGTTTTCTGACTACTAAACAACTATTGATTTACAACCACAGAGTTACCACAAGTTTCAAAGAAAACAGGAGCTCCCTCAACTAATCCAGTGCCATTTCAACTTCAACATTTCATCATCATCCAATCACCTATGTCTAATACAGTGACAACTAAATGATACCAAAAACAATTTTGTCTAATCAACGGAAACCTAAAAAATTTTGTGGATGTCCATGGTTCTGAATTCTGTGTGTGTGTGTGTGTGTGTGTGTGTGTGAACATGCGTTTGTGCAAGTAGAAAAACCATGTTGACTCCCTCTACGGTCTATGACTCTGTCACATTGTATACACTTTTATTTTTTGTTGTCCTAGGCTACCTGGCTAAAATGCTTGTTCGCTAGCCTAACTTCCTTATATGGGCAACGTTAGCTAGTTAACATTAGCCTTCTACATCTAGCTACATTTTGAACTTCCATCCTCTCAGGCCAGAGGCACAATGTATGAATTTTTGGTTGGATCAGAATGGCCGTTCTAATCGTTGGACAGTACGAAAAATTAAGTAAAACCACAAGTCCAAATCCATATCTCCATCCATGGCTAATTTAGGAAAGGGACAATTTTTTATTTCTGGCTAGCCACCGGAGGACAACAACACAACGAGTTGTTTCTGTCAATGACATATTGCTCTCGATGTGATGCGATTGGAGTGATCCCAAATCCCAACTGGCTTTTTTTTGGTGCCCCAGGGCCGTTCACAGTTGAGCGCAACGCTGATTGGCTAGTATTTTGTATTTTGCATTCAATGCTACGGCCGGCAACAATGTCATACTCTTTTTGACCAGACAGCATCAAATAGATGGCCTACACATACAGAGACAGAGGGGCGCTGTTGCGCTCGCTCAGATGCTTTTCTCCGGTGAGATACATTCAGCCACTTGCGAATTGAAGGAAAATTATTAAACACAAACAAAATATTAATTATTTTATGTTTCTTTCTTGGTATTTTTTTGGGGACGCCTGCCTCTCCTTGGCATCCATGAATACACACCACTGCTCTCTCTTCTTTCTGACAGATGCTTACACCAGGGCTGAGGTTGTGTACGTGTGGACAAGAGGGGCAGCCCAGTCTGTTGTGGTGGCTGAAGATGGCTCTCGGCTCAACCAGTATGATCTGATGGGGCAAAGTGTGGACTCTGGGGTTGTCCAGTCCAGCACAGGTCTGTTTCCCTTGTAAAATACACTATATATACAAAAGTATGTGGACATCCCTTAAAATTTGTGGATTCGGCTATTTCAGCCACACCCATTTCTGACAGGTGTGTAAAATCGATCACACCGCCATGCAATCTCCATAGACAAACATTGGTAGTAGAGTGGCCTTACTGAAGAGCTCAGTGACTTTCAATGTTGCACCGTCATAGGATGTCACCTTTTCAACAAGTCAGTTTGTCAAATTACTGCCCTGCTAGGGCTGCCCCAGTCAACCGTAAGTGCTGTTTTAATGAAGTGGAAATATCTAGGAGCAACAACGGCTCAGCCGTGAAGTGGTAGGCCACACAAGCTCACAGAACGGGACTGCCGAGTGCTGAAGCATGTAACGCGTAAAAAATAGTCTGTCCTCGGTTGCAACACTCACTACCGAGTTCCAAACTGCCTCTGGAAGCAACGTCAGCACAATAACTGTTTGTCGGGAGCTTCATAATATGGATTTCCATGTCCGAGTAGCCCCACACAATCCTAAGATCACCATGCGTGATGCTAAGTGTTGGCTGGAGTGGTGTAAAGCTCGCAGACATTGGAGGGAGGGAGGGAGGGAGCGAGCGTGCGAGCGAGCAAGTGGGACAGAGAGAGATGGACAGAGAGAGAGAGACAGAGGCAGAGAGAGACAAAGCAAGGTCCATACAGAAAGGGTTTGTCGAGATTGTTGTGGAAGAACTTGACTGGCCTGCACAGAGCTCTGACGTCAACCCCATCAAACACCTTTGGGATAAATTGTAACACTGACTGCGAGCCAGGCCAAATTTCCCTACATCAGTGCCGGACCTAACTAATGCTCTTATAGCTGAACGGAAGCAAGTCCTCACATCAATGCTCCAACATCTAGTTGAAAGCCTTCCCAGAAGAGTGGTGGCTGTTACAGCAGCAAATGAGTGACCAACTCCATATTAATGCCCATGATTTTGGAATGAGATGTTTGACAAGCAGGTGTCCACATACTTTTGGTCATGTAGTGGGTACCTACACTAAACTTCCCTCTCTGTTCTCTCACTTCCACTGCTCTGTGTTTGTAGGCTTACTCTGAGAACATGTCCCAGATTTCTCATTTCCCTTGTGGGCATCACATCCTTTCCCTTCTTTTTGGTACATTGATACTGGCAAAGGTAGTGACAAAGTAAAATCGGTTACCCCTTTACAGTGCATTTAACTGCAAGCAGAAAGGTAGACTTGAGTGTTTCTGTATTGGTCTGTGTTTGAAAGTGTCAATACCTATCTCATTCAATTCTATATGCTAATTCTGAGGAACCATCGATTTATCAAAACCAATGTAATTAATGTTGCATGACCATTGAATGATTCCTTTGTTGAAATCTCTGTCAAACATAAAGAGCTAATGTATTACTATCTAAGTCAGGGATCATCAACTCAATTCCGCCACTGGCCAGTTTTTTCTTGAGCCGATGGTCAGGGGCCGGTAACATGATTACAAATCATTTGTATGCAAGTTGACTGCAAGAAGCTCAAACAAATCTAATATTTGACTAAAACAGAATCCTTTCAAACCTTGCAAACATTTGTATACAATCACGTTTCTCTCTGCGTGGGAATACTTGGCAACATATTTCAAATAAATCCACCGCGGGCCAAATTTGGCGGGCCACACTGACCTAAGCCATTCCCAATGCTGTCGCAGAGCATTCAATATGTTATTGCTCTAAATGCATTGAAGAATTGGGTTATTATCAACTAACTCCATGCCACATTATTGAATTAGTTGATAAATGAGACCTAAACAATAGTAATAAATGTCTGCCAATAAAACTACTCCATGTGTGTAACATGACTAACCTCTACAAAGCACATAGACAGACTTCCTCTTCGGTATGGTTTAATAGTCTTACACCACAGCTGAAGATTATGGAGTGCACAAAACCAGCACACTACATAGACTGATTGGATGTAATATTTTGTATATCTTTTTTTTTTTCAAATTGGCTTTTATTTCTGTTTTGGGAGGGGGGTACGTTGACGCAGACAGAACTGCACTCTCACACATTTTTGGAGTATATCAGATCAAATATTTAGGATTCACAGGAGCACTAGAGCTCTATGAAGTGGCTCTCCAACTCAGATGACACAGTCCCTTCTCATGATTTTCAACTGTTTCTGTTTCCCTCCATCCCACCTTCCCGAAAAACAGGAGAGTATGTTGTCATGACGACACACTTCCACCTGAAGAGGAAGATTGGTTATTTTGTCATCCAGACGTACCTGCCCTGCATCATGACGGTGATCCTGTCCCAGGTGTCCTTCTGGCTCAACAGAGAGTCCGTCCCAGCCAGGACTGTGTTCGGTGAGTCTCTACTACTTCATGCCAAACGTAAACCAGTTGACATACACTCAGTGGTAACAAACCACAGCAGACCTTCACTTTCATTGAGAGTGTGATGGGAACAGAGTGATCCTCGTCACATTGCCTTACTAACGTCCCTTCACATGTAGCTCTGGATTCAATTACTACTATATCTCAATTTTGATAGAGTAAGTCGGTCGCCCATCAATGAATGAGTTTGTGTCAAAACGAAGGAAAAGTATCACTGACACTCACATTGGTTGGTTTTCTAAAGTCAGAATAATAAACCAGATTGGTAGAATTATCTTGTTACTGTCTGTTCACAGTGGAATTTCAACTTCTATGCTGGCTGTATGTTACTGTCTGTTCACAGTGGAATTTCAACTTCTATGCTGGCTGAGTGTGGCTGTGACTGTGGATGTGCGTGTATGTGAGAGAGAGCGCTGTGTGTGTGGATGTGCGTGTATGTGAGAGAGAGTGCTGTGTGTGTGGATGTGCGTGTATGTGATTTGATTTGATTTGATTTGGATCTCTTTTAGTCCCCATTTGGACTAATCTTCCAAGAGTCCTTAAATATTAAAATACAATTTATATACGAACACATTTTCACATATAACACACTATTACAAACATACATAATATACTACCGTAATAAACCAGTAAATAATCAATCTAAAAAATATAAATTCTTCATCTACTGTAATCCCACAACATTTCTGTGTATTATATTTAAATTGTTTTAAAATAATGTTTAAATTTATATATTGAAAGGTTTCTGGTTTGCTCAGTTAATTTATTCCATTTCTTTATTGCTCTAAATCGAAATGTTCTTTTGCCTATTTCTCTTTTCTGTCTGGATAATGCATAGATGGTGGACAATCTATTCCTAGTATTTACGGATTGTCTGTCTCTTACCAACTGAATACCATTGTGAATAGAACTAGGCCGTTTTAAATGATGTATATTATGAAATAAAATAACCATGTTTTTTTCAATTATCTTGTCGATTGATGACCAACCAAGAACATTGCGTATGACTGCAACAGAAAAACCATATCTCCACCGTAAAACAATCCTTGCTGCTTTGTTCTGTGCAATCTGCAGCCTCCTAACCTCACTTGATGATGCATTTCCCCAGACCACAGAACAGTAGTTCACTTGACTCTCAATTAAAGCTTGTGTTATTTGCTTAAGAATTTTTCCTGGTAAATATTTAGCTATCCTTCTGATTATGCATGCTGTTTTAATATTTTTTTTACATAGATTAGTTATTTGAGATGACCATGATAAGCAGTTGTCTAGCTGCACTCCTAATAGTTTGGTTTCTGCCACTTCTTCAATTTGTACTCCTCCCATACTTAATTGTATCCCATGCTGTTTTGGCCTTTTCCTAGTGGAACAGACCAACATAACTTTGGTTTTCTTGGTGTTTAAAACAAGTTTATTCTGGCAAACCCACTCCCTAATATTCTCCAAATCTCCTTGTAAAGCTTGCTGTACCTGTTGAACCGATTGTCCTGCTGCATAAATTGTAGTATCATCTGCAAATATAGTAGCTTGAGTTTCAGCTAGGGCATAGGAAAGGTCGTTGGTATATATTAAATAAAGAAGTGGCCCAAGGCAGCTGCCCTGCGGTATTCCACAGTTTAAAGCAAAAAAGGGGGAAGAAAATGAACCATTGATATACGTGGACTGTTTCCTGTCAGTTAGATATGACTGTACCCAATTCAATGCTACCTCCTTAAAACCATAATGCATTAATTTTGTCAAAATTATCTCATGATCCACTAAATCAAATGCTGCACTGAAATCTAAAAATAGTACCCCCACAAACTTGCCATTATCCATAGCATTGAGCCACTGATCAGTCATATCAACCAATGCAGTGGTAGTGGAATGATTTTTGCGATAAGCATGCTGATTGGCTGTAATCAGATCATTATTTTCCATGTACTCCCATATTTGTCTACTCACAATACCCTCCAATATCTTACTGAGTGTAGGGAGTAGACTAATTGGTCGACTATTGGCAGGAGTAACGGGTTCTTTGCAGTCTTTTGGAATAGGACAAAGTTTAGCATGCTTCCATACATTTGCAAACATCCCCTTTTCCAGTGACCAATTAAATATGTAACTCAGTGGAACTGCAATCTGGGGAGCAGCACAGCGAAGCAAAAAATTGTCCATAAGATCATAACCTGTAGATTTCCCATCAGGTAATGACTTCAAAAGGTTTAACACCTCCTCCACTGACACCGTTTGCAGACTAAAAGAGCAGATCTTGTTGCTCATAATATGATCATCAATCCATTGGACAATAGCTTGTTTGGAAGAATGTATGTTTACATTGTTGCTCAGTAAATTAATTTTCTTTGTGAAAAAATCTGCAAAATGATTGGCAATATCAACTGGTTTTGTTATTATTCTCCCGTCAACCTCCACACTAGATGGGCATGATGAGATAGATGTACCAAGTAAACCCTTAACTGTATTCCATACCTTTTTAGAATCATTTTTACAATCAATAAAAGCATTGTTGAAAAATAACTTTTTTTCCCTTCGATTCAATTTAACTGCATAATTACGCAATGTTCTATAATTCTGTTCATCAATTTCTGATTTGGATTTGGCTGCTAAGACTTTTGACATATTTCTTTGAGAAAAAGCCTCACCCAGTTCATCATCAATCCATGGAGATGGACGAGCACCAACTGTACTCTTTCTTACTGGGGCATGATGGTCCATAACCTCAGTGAGCAAATCAATAAAACATTCTGTAGCGTGATTTAAATCATCCTCTAGATAAATCAGCTCCCAGGGTACAGCAGCCAAATCATTTAGAAATAGCTCATGATTAAATGTTTTAAAATTTCTCTTGACCACAATCCTAGGGGGTTTCTTTGGAACCTTGGTGTTCATGGTTATGGTCACAATATTATGGTCTGTGTGTGTGGATGTGCGTGTATGTGAGAGAGAGTGCTGTGACTGTGGATGTGCGTGTATGTGAGAGAGAGTGCTGTGTGTGTGGATGTGCGTGTATGTGAGAGAGAGTGCTGTGACTGTGGATGTGCGTGTATGTGAGAGAGAGTGCTGTGACTGTGGATGTGCGTGTATGTGAGAGAGAGCGCTGTGACTGTGGATGTGCGTGTATGTGAGAGAGAGTGCTGTGACTGTGTCAGCTCGTATGCAACAGCGTCCAAAAGGAAGACTCTTGTTGGTCAGTCTGAAGCATGCTTCTCCTTAGCAGAGCAGAGTACGGTCTAGCTGGGTTGTCCTTGTTTTACCTTCTCCTCTCTCTGCGCATCGCCCATGACAGCGTCTCCCTTGGCCTAGTATTTATTAAAAGAGCTTTCCGAGCTCCATAATACAGCCTTTGTGTGAGTGTAAGGAAGAGGGTTTTTCAGCACCAGTCCTAGACTGTACTATGTTTGCTGCAGGGTTCCTGTGGTGCTGTTGCCTACCTGGTTCTGTTCATCACATGGCAGAGAGAGGAGTAGGGGAATGAGGTTGACCTAGATGCATAAACTGACATATGGAATTGTTTTAAGATGGTTATACTATGGATCATTTAGCTATTTGATTTAGAATTGTAAGATCCCTTTAGGTATATATATATATATATATATATATATATATATATATATATATATATATATATATATATATATATATATATATATATATATATATATATATATATATAAATATTGATTTGGGCCTTTACTTCTAAGCCCATAAAAGTGACAAAAAGGTCAGAAAAGGACAGTAAAACAATTAATCATAAGAAGCAAGGTTTTGAAGTGTTGTAGGAAATATATACATATATCTTTTTTTACACATATTGAAGCTCTATTTTTAGGGTAGGAACAAAACTACCTTCATACTTAGATTAGTTTTTTAAACCGGAACTGGTTACCTTCAGATGAGTCCTAGAGAACACCATCATGTTCGTGATGAGACGGTGACACGGTCTGACAGACACTGCTCTAACTCTGCCACCTTTCAATGCAGATGCGGAAGTGCTACACTGGCAGATGCGGTGGATTGAGACGCAATACAGTGGCTTGCAAAAGTATTCACCCCCTTGGCATTTTTCCTATTTTGTTGCCTTACAACCTGGAATTAAAATAGATTTTTCAGGGGGTTTGTATCATTTAATGTACACAACATGCCTAAATATAAATATAAATGCATAATATGTTTTATTGTGAAACAAACAAGAAGACAAAAAACTGAATACTTGAGCATGCATAACTATTCAACCCCCCCCCCCCCCAAAGTCAATACTTTGTAGAGCCACCTTTTGCAGCAATTACAGCTGCAAGTCTCTTGGGGTATGTCTCTATAAGCTTGGCACATCTAGCCACTGGGATTTCTGCCCATTCTTCAAGGAATAACTGCTCCAGCTCCTTCAAGTTGGATGGGTTCGGCTGGTGTACAGCAATCTTTAAGTCATACCACAGATTCTCAATTGGATTGAGGTCTGGGCTTTGACTAGGCCATTCCAAGACAATTAAATGTTTCCCCTTAAACCACTTGAGTGTTGCTTTAGCAGGTCATTGTCCTGCTGGAAGGTGAACCTCCGTCCCAGTCTCAAATCTCTGGAAGACTGAAACAGGTTTCCCTCAAGAATTTCCCTGTGTTTAGCGCCATCCATCATTCCTTCAATTCTGACCAGTTTCCAAGTCCCTGACGATGAAAATCATTCCCATAGCATGATACTGCCACCACCATGCTTCACTGTGGGGATGGTGTTCGCGGGGTGATGAGAAGGGTTGGGTTAGTGCCAGACATAGTGTTTTCCTTGATGTCCAAAAAGCTAAATTTTAGTCTCATCTGAGCAGAGTACCTTCTTCCTTATGTTTGGGGAGTCTCCCACATGCCTTTTGGAGAACACCAAACGTGTTTGCTTACATTTTTCTTTAAGCAATGCCTTTATTCTGGCCACTCTTCCGTAAAGCCCAGGTCTATGGAGTATATGGCTTAAAGGGGTTCTATGGACAGATACTCCAATCTCCTCTGTGGAGCTTTGCTGCTCCTTCAGGATAATCTTTGGTCTCTTTGTTGCCTCTCTGATGAATACCCTCCTTGTCTGGTCCGTGAGTTTTGGTGGGCGGCCCTCTCTTGGCAGGTTTGTTGTAGTGCCATATTCTTTCAATTTTTTAATAATGGATTTATTGGTGCTCTGTGAGATGTTCAAAGTTTCTGATATTTTTTTATAACCCAACCATGATCTGTACTTCTCCACAACTTTGTGCCTGACCTGTCTGGAGAGCTCCTTGGTCTTCATGGTTCCGCTTGCTTGGTGGTGCCACTTGCTTAGTGGTGTTGCTGACTCTGGGGCCTTTCAGAACAGGTGTATATATGCTGAGATCATGTGACACTTAGATTGCACACAGGTGGACTTTATTTCACTAATTATGTGACTTCTGAAGGTAATTGGTTGCACCAGATCTTATTTAGAGGCTTCATAGCAAAGGGGGTAAATACATATGCACGCACCATTGTTATTTACATTATTGTTGAATTATTTTAATCAAGTTATTTTTTTGATTTCACTTCATCAATTTGGACTATTTTGTGTATGTCCATTACATTAAATCCAAATAAAAATCCATTTAAATTACAGGTTGTAATGCAACAAAATAGGAAAAATGCTAAGGGGGTGAATACTTTTGCAAGGCACTGTATCTCTATCTTAAACTGAAAGATTTTGATGGGGATCGTGTTGTTATGTAACTTAGATTGACGCACCGGTGCTTCAATCAACTCTAGGCTATTGACAAACAGTTAATTTATGGTTGCTATTCTTATTGATTGTTTTTCAGTTGAGACAGTTGAATTTAAGATTCAAATAATCAGCTGTACACGCTTGTATCGGTACTATACTGTACTATACTGTACTGTATGTCTACTAATGTTTTATACTGATGTTTGTAACAAGCATGTCTTATCAACTCTTCAAATGTAACTTGTTCAAGACATTAAGAAATAATGAGTGAAATTAGGGTAGTAGTATTTGTCTCATCAAGTCATATTAACTAACATAAGATATTGTAGTGTATTAACTCCTGGTTAATAGATTCCGTGTGAGTGAGAAAACACAGCATACACACACAGCCTCCCTTTTAGATAAATAGGCAATTTAAAAACACAGCAGTGGGTTAGGTAGGGTTATCTATTTTTCGTTGTTACGATAAAGAAGGCAGATAAATTCAGAGCCAGATTATTGCAGTGGAAAAACTATTTGCTATTTATATACACTGCTCAAAAAAATAAAGGGAACACTTAAACAACACAATGTAACTCCAAGTCAATCACACTTCTGTGAAATCAAACTGTCCACTTAGGAAGCAACACTGATTGACAATAAATTTCACATGCTGTTGTGCAAATGGAATAGACAACAGGTGGAAATTATAGGCAATTAGCAAGACACCCCCAATAAAGGAGTGGTTCTGCAGGTGGGGACCACAGACCACTTCTCAGTTCCTATGCTTCCTGGCTGATGTTTTCGTCACTTTTGAATGCTGGCGGTGCTTTCACTCTAGTGGTAGCATGAGACAGAGTCTACAACCCACACAAGTGGCTCAGGTAGTGCAGCTCATCCAGGATGGCACATCAATGCAAGCTGTGGCAAGAAGGTTTGCTGTGTCTGTCAGCGTAGTGTCCAGAGCATGGAGGCGCTACCAGGAGACAGGCCAGTACATCAGGAGACGTGGAGGAGGCCGTAGGAAGGCAACAACACAGCAGCAGGACCGCTACCTCCACCTTTGTGCAAGGAGGAGCAGGAGGAGCACTGCCAGAGCCCTGCAAAATGACCTCCAGCAGGCCACAAATGTGCATGTGTCTGCTCAAACGGTCAGAAACAGACTCCATGAGGGTGGTATGAGGGCCCGACGTCCACAGGTGGGGGTTGTGCTTACAGCCCAACACCGTGCAGGATGTTTGGCATTTGCCAGAAAACTCCAAGATTGGCAAATTTGCCACTGGCACCCTGTGCTCTTCACAGATGAAAGCAGGTTCACACTGAGCACGTGACAGACGTGACAGAGTCTGGAGACGCCGTGGAGAACGTTCTGCTGCCTGCAACATCCTCCAGCATGACCGGTTTGGCGGTGGGTCAGTCATGGTGTGGGGTGGCATTTCTTTGGGGGGGCCGCACAGCCCTCCATGTGCTCGCCAGAGGTAGCCTGACTGCCATTAGGTACCGAGATGAGATCCTCAGACCCCTTGTGAGACCATATGCTGGTGCGGTTGGCCCTGGGTTCCTCCTAATGCAAGACAATGCTAGACCTCATGTGGCTGGAGTGTGTCAGCAGTTCCTGCAAGAGGAAGGCATTGATGCTATGGACTGGCCCGCCCGTTCCCCAGACCTGAATCCAATTGAGCACATCTGGGACATCATGTCTCGCTCCATCCACCAACGCCACGTTGCACCACAAACTGTCCAGGAGTTGGCGGATGCTTTAGTCCAGGTCTGGGAGGAGATCCCTCAGGAGACCATCCGCCACCTCATCAGGAGCATGCCCAGGCGTTGTAGGGAGGTCATACAGGCACGTGGAGGCCACACACACTACTGAGACACATTTTGACTTGTTTTAAGGACATTACATCAAAGTTGGATCAGCCTGTAGTGTGGTTTTCCACTTCAATTTTGAGTGTGACTCCAAATCCAGACCTCCATGGGTTGATAAATTGGATTTCCATTGATTATTTTTGTGTGATTTTGTTGTCAGCACATTCAACTATGTAAAGAAAAAAGTATTTAATAAGATTCTTTCTTTCATTAAGATCTAGGATATGTTCTTTAAGTGTTCCCTTTATTTTTTTGAGCAGTATATTTATCATCCCAATAAAATAAAATACATATATGGTAATGATTATATGGCTCTGAAACGAAAATTGAATGAATATGTTACGTTATATTACATTTTGGAGCAAATACCCTGTCCTTTATTCTCTCTCTGTGGCTGTCATAGACATCAACTGTGCTCAGAAGATTAGCTGTCTTTCTTCCCTGCTCTTAAAGCCATTCACAGTGTATGTACTGGCTGTGCTGTGCCCAGCTGCTTTTTGATGTATCTGCTGATTAAGGTACAATGGAATCGAAAGAGAGAGAGAGAGAAAGAGAGAGACAGTGAGAGAGAGAGAGAGAGAGAGAGAGGGAGAGAGAGAGAGAGAGTGAAAGAGAGAGAGTGAGAGATTGGGAGCGAGAGAGAGTGAGAGAGAGAGAGTGAGAGAGAGAGACAGCAAGAGAGAGAGATTGAGTGAGAGAGACAGCGAGAGAGAGTGAGTGAGTGAGAGAGACAGCGAGAGAGAGTGAGTGAGAGAGATAGAGAGACAGTGGGTGTGGGTGTGTGTGGGAGGGTGTGTGGTTGTGTGTGGGGGGGTGGTTGTGTGTGTGTGTATGTGTGTGTGTGTGTGTGTGTGTGTGTGTGTGTGTGTGTGTGTGTGTGTGTGTGTGTGTGTGTGTTTATTTATTTCACCTTTATTTAACCAGGTAGGCAATTTGAGAACAAGTTCTCATTTACAACTGCGACCTGGCCAAGATAAAGCAAAGCAGTTCGACACATACAACAACACAGAGTTACACATGGAGTAAAACAAACTTACAGTCAATAATACAGTAGAAAAATAAGTCTATATACAATGTGAGCAAATGAGGTGAGATAAGGGAGGTAAAGGCAAAAAAGGCCATGGTGGCAAAGTAAATACAATATAGCAAGTAAAACACTGGAATGGTAGATTTGTAGTGGAAGAAAGTGCAAAGTAGAAATATAAATAATGGGGTGCAAAGGAGCAAAATAAATAAATAAATAAATACAGTAGGGGAAGAGGTAGTTGTTTGGGCTAAATTATAGATGGGCTATGTACCGGTGCAGTGATCTGTGAGCTGCTCTGACAGCTGGTGCTTAAAGCTAGTGAGGGAGATAAGTGTTTAGAGTTTCAGAGATTTTTGTAGTTCGTTCCAGTCATTGGCAGCAGAGAACTGGAAGGAGAGACGGCCAAAGGAGGAATTGGCTTTGGGGGTGACCAGAGAGATATACCTGCTGGAGCGCGTGCTACAGGTGGGTGCTGCTATGGTGACCAGTGAGCTAAGATAAGGGGGGACTTTACCTAGCAGGGTCTTGTAGATGACCTGGAGCCAGTGGGTTTGGCGACGAGTATGAAGCAAGGGCCAGCCAACGACAGCGTACAGGTTGCAGTGGTGGGTAGTATATGTGGCTTTGGTGACAAAACGGATGGCACTGTGATAGACTGCATCCAGTTTATTGAGTAGGGTATTGGAGGCTATTTTGTAAATTACATCGTCGAAGTCGAGGATCGGTAGGATGGTCAGTTTTACGAGGGTATGTTTGGCAGCTTGAGTGAAGGATGCTTTGTTGCGAAATAGGAAGCCAATTCTAGATTTAAGTTTGGATTGGAGATGTTTGATGTGAGTCTGGAAGGAGAGCTTACAGTCTAACCAGACACCTAGGTCTTTGTAGTTGTCCACATATTCTAAGTCAGAACCGTCCAGAGTAGTGATGTTGGATGAGCGGGCAGGTGCGGGCAGCGATCGGTTGAAGAGCATGCATTTGTGACTGTGGGTGGACAGACCAGTCAGCTATGGAGATGTGATGCTGGCACATGTCTTTCTTGCAACATTCCCCCCAGTAAACACTCTCTCAAACAGTCCCAGAGCACCGCTATACAACATCTTCTGGGTTGCTGTGTGCCACTGGCATGGTTAGACGTGCAGAATACGTTTTAGTTATTGATAAGCCATGAATAAAGCAGTAGCCTTAAGGCTGACACAGCAGGCTTCTCTGATAGGTGAATAGAGAGGACCACAGAAGTTAAATATGAGTTTTATTTGAGATTTCATTTGATATACTTGATTTATTGGTTATGATTCATCCATGATTTCCTTGTGACAGCGTTTTCTATCTAAGCAAGCAAGGTGTGACCTTCTCATTGCCCCACCTTTCCACTTATCACCAGACATTTCTCATTTCATTTTTGCAGTGTACCTTTTTCACACTATTACTCTTTATCTCTAAAATGTTCTTCCCTGCTACCTACTGTGTGTGGAGGCAAACCTTGTTAGAAGATGTGTTGATCTGAATCAAATGGCAGTGCTTCTGCACACGGAGCTAAATTGAGTGGAAGGAATACCAAAAACTGAGCTAAACCACTACAATCCACACAGAACTTTCCAGATGGGCGCCTCTGTTCAAAAAGGGCCACCACGCGCAGTCTATTAGTCCAACTGGTCAAATAGAGTAATTTAATGAATCAGTTGCTGTACTCATTTAGATGAGAAGGAATCTGAATACCGAACAGTGTTTCTCTGTTCTATAAGTAAATGTTACCATGCCCAACACATGACTTTGTTTGCATTCCACACATCATTTGGGATTTTTAGGGGGTGGGGGAAGGGTTGTGAAGACGTAACAAAGTTAGAGCCGGCGAGTTGTTTCCATGGCAACACAGCTTGCTGTCTTTATTTATGATAGTGGGAAAGAGTGTGGTGGGGAAATGAGGGATGGAGGCTTCTGCCTTAAACCAGCCTCATGACTGGCTGGTGCATGCCCCTCCCACTTCCCCAAACCCACTTATCCATCCAACCCCCCCGTCCCCCTGCAAATCTTCTTCAGGCACGGTTAGATGCAGTTGTGATGGATTCCAGCTGAGCTCCTAACAAAAGGGTGGCGTGTAGGGGACCTCAACTTCTAATCACCCCCGGCAAATCTCCTAGCATGGAAATCCAGCCAGTGATGATCAGACTGAGGTGACTGAGCTGCTGAGGGGATAATGTCATGTTGGCGACGCTGCCTTTCACAACACCTAGCTATTTCTACTGTAAAGCCCTGTCCTGACACAAAAACACTCTAAGCCCATGATGGACCCACATGATGACAGTAATAGAAAGCTGATTTGACACCGTACAATAAAGAAAAGTGTCTGAGGTCGACTTTATGATTGTTTTTATGGCAGTGAAAAGACATCTGGATGGTAGTATGACCTTTCAAAGTAATTCCACCGCTGTCATAGCACTCTAGTCGAGTAGAAATGATATCATAGCTTGGCCTTATACAAGGCTATCTGCAAAATCTAGTGGTCCCTCTACAAATGGAGTGAACATGCATATTTTGGGGACATTTGAGTTTTTAATTGTTTTATTATTTGTTGCTGACGTGATTGTATTATTAGCATCACTTTGTAAGCCTCATGTAACTCTATGAACTCAGAATAGAATGAGCGTGAATGGGATGTAGGACTATGAGTCATCATCACATCATCGGAACGAGAGAATTCATCATTCTGATGGCAAACAATAACATTCAGAGCTCAGAGGAGAACGTTAATCGCTCCACTGCCAGATGCTTTCGTGGCTTTGAGATTGCGTGCGTGTGCTGTCTCATTTGTGATTGAATTTTTTATTTTTTATTTAGTAAGGTCATAAGAGTTAAATAGACATCAAAGAGCCTCACACACCACCATGGAAAATTATTTTCAAATTTTGTTTGTGATATTTTTGTGAAGTCTAGAATAATTCTGCATTTCACCGTGAGAAAAAGAGTTTTATTTTCTATTCTCATCAACAAAAGGAATTCAAAAGGAATGCGATTAATTAGAATAAGGTTGTCTAAAAACCAAGTCACAGGACCAAGGTCAAACCAAGTCGCAGGACCAAGGTCAAACCAAGTCACAGGACCAAGGTCAAACCAAGTCACAGGACCAAGGTCAAACCAAGTCACAGGACCAAGGTCAAACCAAGTCACAGGACCAAGGTCAAACCAAGTCACAGGACCAAGGTCAAACCAAGTCACAGGACCAAGGTCAAACCAAGTCACAGGACCAAGGTCAATGGAGTCACTGAGTTTTAACCTATCTCTAAAACACCAGGCTGATTCTCTGATTTGTCTAATCTCTCCATCTCAGTCTCAGTCAACACAGTCATCCAAGCAGAGCAGAGCAGAGTAGGGAGAGACAACAGTAGTTTATAAGCGTATGTTGGAGTTCAGCTTACTGTATACTCCTGAGTTTTATGTTTTATCTCCAATGTATTTGTACAGTATGTTGACTTTGTTGACTGTGTGTCTGTATCCTGTCTGTACATTGTCTATTGCTGGCAGCACCAATTCATAAAGTCAAATTCTAGGTATGGGTAAATGTAATTCATGAATAAGTGATTCTGATTCTGCTGACAAGGCTAACACTATCCTTTCTCTACATACCTGTTTTAGCCAGTACCATTGCAGTATAACACAGGGGTGGTGGAGGAAGACTCTGTATACTGGCTAGTTCATGACCAGTCTCTCCTTCTGTCCCTTGAATTGCCTTGGCCCCAGCCGAGTTCTCTGTGTAAGCCGCTGGGCTGTTATTGTTTTGTGGTGTAAACATCTGCAGCAGTCCGTGTGGATGAGCAATGTACCGACAGACATCCCCTGACCTGCTTCTCTTTTCCAACAGCCCTGCTCTCACCTCTGCTTTAACAAGCCCATCTATAGTACATGATGACCTCACATAACCCTGTAGGCTTAACACCCTCCCTCTTTCTGTTTTTAAGTTCATCCAACCTTTTGTGTGCAGGTATTATGCAGGCTTAAATAGAAACGCATGTGTTTTGGTGCTTTTATCAAACCTAAATGATGTCTCCACCGGCATTACATGATAATTCCTATTTCTCTGGGGCTGCAGCCTCGTTTTTCTGGTAATGCATGAAGTTGGAATCAGGGATGCATTGGAGAAGTTGGCAAGCTTTGCGGCAGCTAATCAAAATGTAATGTTCAGGATGCCAACATAATGGTAGCTTATGCTTCATCCATTTAAGCAATTTTACCCAGTGACCAATTATGTTGTTACTGATTCAAGATGTGCAGTGTTACATATGTCAACAACAGTGTGTATTACTCTGACCAGAACATCCCCATTTTGTAAATGCCCACACGTGCTAGATTGGACAGAGTGTGTAGTTGTTGGATGTAATATGTGTATTTAGCCTACAATGTGAAACCCAAACAAGCAAGAATATGCTTTGTTCCATTCTAGAATGTAACCCATTCTCCCTCTCTGTCCATACAGGAGTGACAACTGTGCTGACCATGACCACCCTCAGTATCAGTGCTAGGAACTCTCTCCCCAAGGTGGCCTATGCCACAGCCATGGACTGGTTCATTGCAGTCTGCTATGCCTTTGTCTTCTCTGCCCTCATTGAGTTTGCTACAGTCAACTACTTCACAAAGAGGGGCTACGCCTGGGATGGAAAAAGTGTGGTGCCAGAGAAGGTGTTCTTCCTCTTATCCCCCATAAAATATATTGTATTTTTTTAAAATATAAATTACGTATTTTGTGACATATTAAGATAAAAAACCTCAAAGTGTTTCTAAACATCAAGATCGGCAGTGTTCTACCTAAAACCAGAGCAGTTAGTTGGAGCACAACATGGAGGGTTGGTTTTATGTCATTTGCTCATCTCAGTGAAAATTAGATTCATGGGACATGACAAGAACATGAATAGTTTAGTGTTCCTCCATAGTGTTCAGCTTGTCACTGTGTCACCAGTGCAGTTACAACTACAATACATTACTATGCTATGTGGTCTTCAGCTTTTCCTGAACAACACTGAGAGTGGTATTAGACAAGCTCTCATACAATGTTTTGCCATGTTTTGTTATACTTATCTGTAAAGGTTGTCCCGAAATGTAAATTGCTAGCTTGTCAATGTGCTTTGTTGGTTGGTTTCTCATAAGCTAACCCAAGGAACTGTCTGTTTACCTCTCATGCAGCAAAAGAAGAAGAAGGAGTCCCTCTTGAAGAAGAACAACACCACAGCCTACACTGCCGCTACTGCTACAGCCTTCGCTCCAAACATTGCCAGAGATCCTGGTTTGGCCACCATTGCCAAAAGTGCTCCCCCTCCCCCCACTGAGCCCAAGGAAGAGCCAAAGCCCAAGCCACCAGAGGCCAAGAAGACCTTCAACAGCGTCAGCAAGATCGACAGGATCGCCAGAATAGCCTTCCCGTTACTCTTTGGAACCTTTAACCTGGTCTACTGGGCAACTTACTTGAATAAAAAGCCTAAATTACAGGGTATGACCCCAGGATCCCACTAATCTCAATCCCCCTTTCTTTTTTCCCCGAATGTTTATTTTCTGAAAACATGGTTTCCATGCTGGTTGAATTCCCAGTCGCCACATTGCTTTAATGTCAAATACCTTCCAAGATAAAAAAATAGAAAAGAGTAAAGGTCTTAGGATCTGAGCAATGTGGCGACTATTTCCTGGGAATTGTTTTTGGGGGGGAGGGATTATGCTACTCAAGAAAATATGTAATAAATAATATATGGTATACACAAGAGAATGCAGTTCTACAAATGCACATAGCCCAACAATTGTTAAGGATCTATTATTTGTTTTTGTTTTCTGATATATGTTCAGTTGTTGTTTTGCATTACATTTTTAACACTGTAAAAGAAAATCGTGTTTTTGCATGCATTGGGCATTTTTCTTTTCAAAGATCAATCAGCATTTATTTGACCAGTTTGTTTGATATCAGTGACAAAATGCTACCTTCAATCTTCATCAAATATTCCTCTATTCTCTGTAGTTGATGTTTTGGGGTTTGTTCATTTCCTTTTGTTGAAAGAATCAAGACAGGGGTTCAGCAATAGCAATAAAACATGTCTCAATGGAAACAATGTCATTCATTCATCGATTTTAGAAGAAGCAAAATTATTTTATTGTTTCTATGTGCAACATTAGGAATAATATTCATTTATTTGTTTTGTAAATATGATCAAGTGTTAGAGATGTCAACATTATGTTTAAGCTTTTCAAAGAGTATCTAATGGTATACATATACAACTCCTGTCAAAAAAAAGGTTTTCTTTCTTTAACTGTTTATGAAACATTGAAAATAGTTTGTATGAAGAGAGTATTTACTGGTTCAGGGCCCAGAGGACCGTCAGCAACATTGTTAAGTTTCTAAGATGGCTGGTAGCAGTGAGCGTTGCACCGGGCGGGCAGTGGCAAACACATTGAGAGTGAAGAGCAGTGCCACTAAGGAAAGGCTACTCCCATGATTGATGACACTAAGTTTTCCATCCTGCTCTATTCCGTGACCCTGTGATGGTGCCGTAGTTCCCATCTTCTGTTGCCGATGTTTTAGACAACACTCAAAACGTACCTGCTACGCTGCCTTCAGTCTCACATGCCGTTAGAGGAATGCTTATTTTTGGACTGCATCTGTTGCTGCTTGATGTTGATGAGAGGGAAGGCGGAGGCACTCAACTCTGTTGGCTAGTGCTATGTTCTGCGCATAGGAAATGTCCTGTAGTTCTTTGACAGTATTGAATATCTATATTTTTGTAGCATGATGTCAATCCCTCCTCAAAGAGAACCAACAGATTCTAAACCAAACGTGAAAACATGTTTGCTATCTTTTTATTTTCTCATTCCAACAGACAATGTTTTCCCAGAAGTGGCAAGTTAAAGTTAATTGTCCTTCTCAAATTCTGTTGATGTAGCAATATTGATTAGCAAGGGCTTTTTGAAAATCTGAATTTAAAACATACATTGTCCGGGGTGATATCCATGGTGGCTTTATGGTGATCTCAGTAGTCATAGTTCCATGTGTATTGTTGTAATCCAACATATCTTTCGATTAACGATCACGAGTGATGGCTTTTATTTTTTCTTCTCTGTGGTTTTCAAGCCGTCAGCACCTGACTTGCTTTCAGAAATCTATGATCCAATTTGAGAGTGGGGGTATTGTATAGCATGGGTTTGGGTGTTTTTACAGTAAGTGGGTTTTATAGTACTGGACATTGTGCAGTGGTGACGACATCTCTGGACCTTGTAGAAAGACTAGAGTGTATTGTATATCCGTGCACAGGGGTGAAAAGGTCAGTGTTTCCCAGAGGGAGAAGGAGAGAGTCAGTTGCATTATGACCAATAGACAGAATCCATTCCTGGAGATGGAGGGCTTTCAGTATGCAGGTTCACTCTGCCGTGCACAGAGTAGTCTGTTTCAAACTGCGTCAGGAACACAAGTTCCGTGTGAAATGTACAAATATAAATACATAGATAATTCAATTCAAACGTATTGTATGGATGTTTAATATCATGACGAAAACAGTATAAATATATATATAATATACATAATGCATATATGACTATTTCATAAAACATGCTAGCTAAGATAGTGATAAATATTGTTTGTACCAACCTATTGTTATGCATTTTGCACATTAGAAGCATACTTTACATGTATGTAGTCAGCTTTGTGCTATGCAAGGACAGCTTTGCACCACGTTAATTCACTTTTTTCTTTGACCGTTGTGTTTCCAATTAAAAAGGTATTGTAAAAAGCGTAACTCTTTAATCAACCATGCAACCTACTTAGCCGTTTAACCATTTTTTTCTGCTGGGTAATCACAAAGTTGATAGTGATTGTGAATTACTCTACCATTATTTCTTGATGTACAGGTCTGAATCTAATGATGGTTGATGGAAAGTTGATGGCTTTGAATGTCGATTGCATTTTTTGGTGGGGGGGGATATGGTAATAAAGTTAATCAATTGAAAACCTCAAGCTAAAGTATATCAAGTTCACATAAATATTTTTATTTGAGAATAAAATTAATCAGATTTGATAATATAATCTGAGACTGATGAATTGCAGACTGGATAAATAAATGTTTTTCTTTTCCACATAGTGGAATAGCACTTTAGTTTTAGAGATAGCTAAATCCCTGAAGGGTTCCTCTATCATTTAGCAAATGAAAACCTGAGCTACAATTGATTTGATAGTGGAAAGTGGACCCACACCACTTGTTGTTATTCTGGCAGACTCATTTAGGAAGGCATCGTATTTAAACATGAGCTTCCAACCCCTTACCTTTTACATTCATCAGCTGTAACATGTAAAAGTACCTCAAACCGATCCCCTATGTTGGAGACCAAGTGATCCCCATCGAGAATCCCCCATCGAGAATCCTCCATCGAGAATCATCCATCGTTGCTTTTCAAAGTTGGGTCTTTGATCAATATTAGGTGCCTGTGGGAGTTTCTTGTTTTCTTGTGCATTTATTTATCAGGCATACAAATGTAAATAAATCGGAAATAAAACCACATTTTCGAAAGCGCAAATGTTGCAGATATATAATGGATGAGGGTGAAAGGCATCCACACACACTGATATGTAACATCTGATAAATGACAAAAGATGATGGAGAAGGGGAAGGATTCTGTTGGATTGGATTGAAAGGTGCATCTTCTGTAAATGTCTGGTTTCATTATAAAATTACCCTCAGTAGAATTTGATTCTCAACATATGTCTTTAAATAAAGCTGGTCATGTTGACATTTTTATAAGTGTGTAATAAATTATTAAAATGCCAACACATCGTTATTTTATGACTTGGCATATTATGCTTTCTGTTCCTTTTACAACCAAAGATAATACTTGAGAACTGACAGTTCATACATTTATGTGTCTCTTGGGGAATGGACAACTCAAATGCATAAGAGTGAGACCGTTGCAGCTTATTACACATACATAAAATACATTTGTCAGGGACTCAAAGGGACATTAAGTGAAATCGTGCACAGGCAAGGGAAGGAATAAGCACCTCGTGTTTCTATGGCTGGTATGTCCCAGGGGGCAGTTTTGTTGACAAGGCTAAGTTGACATAAATAACAATACATAACAGAGTGATCTCCTCTGGTTAAACTGATGTACAGTACTGTAAAGCTCTCCAACAATATCCTAATCAGAAGAAGGTCCCAGAGCCCTACTATTACCCAAATGATGATCTCTAGCCTCATTCTCTCTCTCTCTCTCTCTCTCTCTCTCTCTCTCTCTCTCTCTCTCTCTCTCTCTCTCTCTCTCTCTCTCTCTCTCTCTCTCTCTCTCTCTCTCTCTCTCTCTCTCTCTCTCTCTCTCTCTCTCTCCTCTCTCTCTCTCTCTCTCTCTCTCTCTCTCTCTCTCTCTCTCTCTCTCTCTCTCTCTCTCTCTCCTCTCTCTCTCTCTCTCTCTCTCTCTCTCTCTCTCTCTCTCTCTCTCTCTCTCTCAATTCAAGTCATTTCAATTTAAGGGCTTTATTGGCATGGGAAACATATTAACATTGCCAAAGCAAGTGAAGTAAATAATAAACAATAAAAATTAACAGTAAACATTACACTCACAAAAGTTCCAAATGAATAAAGACATTTCAAATGTCATATTATGTGCAAATATTTAAAGTAAAAAAGGGAAAATAAATAAACATATATGTGGGTTGTATTTACAATGGTGTTTGTTCTTCACTGGTTGCCCTTTTCTTGTGGCAACAGGTCACAAATCTTGCTGCTGTGATGGCACAGTGGGTATTTCACCCAGTAGATATGGGAGTTTATCAAAATTGGGTTTGTTTTCTAATTCTTTGTGAATCTGTGTAATCTGAGGGAAATATGTGTCTCTAATATGGTCATACATTTGGCAGGAGGTTAGGAAATGCAGTTCAGTTTCAACCTCATTTTATGGGCAGTGTGCACATAGCCTGTCTTCTCGAGAGCCTCTGTTTACGGACAAATAGCATTCTAGTTTAGTCCGTTTTTTGTAAATTCTTTCCAACGTGTCAAGTAATTATATTTTTGTTTTCTCATGGTTTGGTTGGGTCTGCAGAATTTTGCATGCAGTCTCAATTTGGTGTTTGTCCCATTTTGTAAATTCTTGGTTGGTGAGCAGACCCCAGACCTCTCTCTCTCTCTCTCTCTCTCTGACATTACCCTTTCACTCATATCAAAGGTTACTTTGGCAGGTATTTGGACCTGTGATGTGTTTTTCGCCATCAATTTAAATGAATGCATGAATAGGTCAACATTAGCGTATCTTAATTCCTTCCCCTTACCAAAGGGCTCTTGGCGTTGTGTCTGTTGAAAATGGTTTGTGCCTGAGGGGCAAAAGTGTTTATCTATACTTTTTATGTGTGAAGAAATGCCAACTGTTTTATACAACAGAAATACAAACTCCCAATACGGTAGTCCAATAGATCCTATTTCATCTATAGTATTAGGACAGACATTTATTTATGTTCAATATAGCTCATGGAGTCTCATCTGCCATTTTGGATAGCACACAAGAAAACCAATGACTGGACTTGGAAATGTATGAAAAAGCATGAAACAGGTGCAATATTCATGTAGATTTATATCCATGTAGATTTAGGGGCATAGGACTCCCTATGGCGGGAGTTGATTATAAAGTTGATCCAAAATAGAAGGGGTTCTGTTTAAGTCTATGTCTCATTCTCTACCAATCGAGCAGACACTATGACAAAATCCCCCAGAGGGATGACACTGTCGTTTACACCCATGTTACCCGAGAGGAGGTGATGTTCATCATTAATAACACACATTCACACTGAGAGAGAGAGAGACACACACACACACACACACACACACACACACACACACACACACACACACACACACACACACACACACACACAATGACAACAATTAAAGCCTTTCAAATCCAATATAAATGTGTTAGCGGCCCAAATAGTAAGAAGCCCCAGAGGTGTTAGAATTTGTGGCAATAATGCTACAGTACATGCCACAAAAAATGACATGCTGGGCTCGGATGTGTCGGGCAGTGCAGGACAGCAACATTAACCTATGAGCTGCTCTACGGGGGTTGTTGCATTAGAGATACTGTTAGTCATTCAATACTTCTCCCTCTAAATAGGCATCCCATTACTTGGTTGAACTTTGCAGCGCCTCCCAATCAGCTAACGAGTCAAAAAGTTGCCAACAGCAAGACTCGTCAGCCTCGCAGAGAGGGGCGGAGAGGAGAGGAGCAAGAATTAAGCCGCCAGGCAGTAGGCCGTAATGATATCATCAGCAGATTGTATGTCCTTGGTGCCTCTCATTAGAATGCACAGGCCCTCTCTCTTTCTAGGACCAGTGGTTTGTTTTTGAAGTTGTCACTTGGGTCAGCCTGACCACGGGGCAGATCGCATTGATGCTCTGCTCAAACATCGCATCTGTTTCCACTTCCGCAATTGACTTGTTTCTCTGGAGATAGGGGGAGGTTGGAGAGGGGAAGAGGAACGGAGGAGAGGGGAGATGAAGAACAAGAAAGTATTTTATAGAGAAGCAGGCCGTAAGTAGAGAACAGGAAGGAGTTGTCCCCTACTGATGACTTCACATCCTGTTCAAAGTGGACTTACTGGTGACTTTTGGTAATCCTTTTGTGTAGAAGAAAGGTTGAGAGAATGGGTGCGTTTTATGTGTGTGGTGTGTGCATGCGTGTGTGTCTATCTAATAATATTAAGTTGATATTTTGTCATTATGTGTGGGAAACAGTGTTCATCTTTCCACTCTTTTTAGATTTAGTCTAGTCTTAGCATTTCTGACTTAAAAATATCGTTAAGTCTTAGTCACATTTTAGTAATTTTGAAAAATGATTTAGTCGAGTTATTGTCAAAATGACAACTGTATGCCATTTTAGTAAACTAAATGCCCTTTTCATTTTAGTCACATCACATTTGTACCCATGGTAAACATAAATCACTGACTTCCATGTGCACAAACATACATAGCCTTGTCCTACCAATCAGTGGCGGCCGGTGACGTTTAAGATGAGTGAGGATGATCATTTTTTTACGAGCATGGCCTTATTTCTATTACACCATATTGGATGAATGTCATTCATATTCCTTTTACCCAGGTCAATGTAATATCGATAGGTTTAGGCTACTATATGACAGTCAAATTTACCCATGAGGTTGCTACAACCTAGCCTATGAATCAAAGTTTACAACGTAGATGCACAGATCGAGAGAATTTTGAGTAATCAAGGAGACAGACAGTGATGCATTCAATACCGCCTTGTACACTCTTGCCTGCATCTAGCTGATCTAGGGTGTAATCATTAGTCCAACAGTTGCAAATGAGAGTTTCTATTGGACAAATTCTGATATCTTCATCTCCATTTTGTTCTGTTTGCTTTCGTTTAAGAAATGTTTTTCAACAGAATTGGCAGAATTAATACACCTCTGATCACCCGCAAACACAGTTCACTTTCATATCAGCCACATAAAAACAACATGATAACTTTGCTCTTTGCATATATAATTCCTTCTCTCAACTAAATCCTCTCACCTTTTTACTTTGCTTGTGGACTTCCATGCACAACACATCAGCTGTCTGTGACCAGGCAAAAAAAAACATTCCAAGCCAAACCTTCATATCACCTGTGGCAATAAATTTATAAAACCAAAAGCTTACCTTGACTTGGAAGAGCTCCAGTGTTGGATAGTCATCGCCAGCTAGCTAACATAGCATCCCTCTCTGTTTGAGCCAGGTCCTTGAGTAGACTAGACTAGCTAGCTGCATTTGCTAGCTAAGTGAAAGTAAAAAAAAAAATACAACCAAATATAGCTCTCTCTCTGTGTCATAATTAATGTGCAATTCTATGGAAGGGGGTGAGAACCATGAGCCTCCTAGGTTTTGTATTGAAGTCAATGTACCCAGAGGAGGACGGAAGCTAGCTGTCCTCTGGCTACACCATGGTGCTACCCTACAGAGTGCTGCTGAGGCTACTGTAGACCTTCATAGCAAAACAGTGTGTTTTAATCAATTATTTGGTGACATGAATATATTTAGTAGGATAACTTAAAGGATAACTTTCTTTAATATTTTACTTATTTAAATTTATTTTTATTCACTGAGGAGGATGATCCTCCCTTTCGTCCTCTGAGAAGCCTCCACTGCTACCAACATATTTTTGTACATAGCATCCTATTCTCTTCCCAACAGCAGAAATATGACAAACATATATAAGAATTATCTGCGCATATAAATTCCTATTTCAGCCTACATAGATATCTCTTTCTTTCTCTCAAGGGAGAGAAAAACATAGGAAGACTGTTGTTTTATTATTAAACTCAACACTGCTATTGTTTTTAGGTCCGTAATGCATTTTGTGCTTCTTAACCAGGCAAAGGTAGCTAACTAGAAGGCTGGTGGTGACTGGTTAGCTATGAGGAAGCAAGAGAGTCACCTGAGCAATGTGTATAACCGGAGGCGGAGCAGGAGCGGAGCTTGTCTGCCTGTCTGACCACACTCATCGCTTGCTCCCGTGCAGCTTACCAGCTAATGTAGGCTGTGTGTGCTGGGTTTGGTGCATCCTTCCCACTGCTGAACAGAACTGCGCTGCACATCTGTGCTGTTAATATTAATTGTGCTTATCACTGAAAAGCTCTCAGATTTTAGTCACAGAGATAATTTTGTCTTGTCTCATTTTAGTTAACTGAAATGAAAAATCATTTTTGTTTAGTTATAGTTTTTTCTGGGTCTATTTAGTCAGTTAGTCTTTAAAAAAATATGTGTTTGACAAATATTTTTGTCACTATTTTTGTTGATGATATTTACACTGGTGGGAAATCAGTCTGGCTTTGATGGTCGATTGACATAACCATCTATGTGGATAGGAAGGAATAGACTGGGCGCGCATTATGATGACCACTCATTTGGCTGTCATGTGTACAGAAACGCCTGGAGATTGGCGTAGGACCTTGGCATTACACCGCTTCCTGCCGCCTTTGTGTCTGCATGCGGCTGATGTCACAGGCATCTATACTCAGGGAATGATATGACACATCTCAGAGGAGGTGTAACACGACAGCAGAGCTTACATGACTAAAGATGAAGGAAAATCTGGCTCACCAACTCCTCCTCTCTCTCCCTCCTTGCTCTTTCCCTCTGTTTTGCTCTCTCTATTCCCCTTATTAAAAGCAATTCTATCATCCAGGAGATATTGTTTTTATGGGCTGCTACAGCTACATTTATGTAACAGAAGTTATGTAACATAATTAGAAGTTCTTATTTTTCAATCATTGCATTACATTAATTTAGTTTCCTTGTGCCAGTCTTTTATCCCAATTCAGATACCTTCCGCTTTTTTCAGTGCGAAAATCCATTTGCTGAGAAGGTAGTTGAAATGTGTTTGGCTTACATCAGAAAACATACAGTTCCATTAAATTGCAAGTGAGAGCTTTCATGTGGAGAAAAAAAGGAGTTACAAACTGCTCGCAAAACCACCTAATTTCCACTGTAATTGGGGCACTTTGGACACTGCGTCAAACTGTCAAATAGGACGCAAGCTAAACCTGAGATGCGGCTTCATCCATCTGGCAAAACTAATCTTGACCTTCCAGAACACAACACACACATTTTCCACTGCCAAGGAGGCTCAAGACTTCTTTGAGAAACACATCAAACCCAACACACAAGGGGACAAGCTGACAGACGGTACCCCATGGCTGGCTCATTATTCAGGTATGCTATCCATGCACAATCACGCAGCCTAGCCTATGGCTACGATGCTGCCCTCAGCATAAGGCTAGGATGAGGACACCTCTCATGTTTGGGTACAAAGAACAATATAACTATTGATGCTGAGCATTGAACTTGTTATAGTTATTTTGTCTGTGTTCTTGGATATTTACACAGTGATGACACCATGCCAACTAATGAACAATGGACCATATATGGAGGTGTCATACGTACTGGGACTGCTTTCTTGTGTGGCTACAGTACATTGAATCTATTTGGGCTAAATATGGCAATATACACTGAGTATACAAATCATTAAGAACACCTGCACTTTTCATGACGTACACTGACCAGGTGAATCCAGCTGAAAGCTATGATCCCCTATTGATGTAACTTGTTAAATCCACTTCATTAACTGCGGAGACAAGTTAAAGAACCATTTTTTTGCCTTTAGACAATTGAGACATGGATTGTGTGCCATTCAGAGGGTAAATGGGCAAGACAAAGGATGCCTTTGAACGGAGTATATTAGTAGGTGCCAGGCGTAGGGCTGTGGCGGTTACCAAATGTAATCAGTTGGTGACAGTCAAGCAAATATCTGCAGGTCTAATTGACCGTTAATTAACATAAACACATTTAGCATCTCCTGGCTTCCACAGAGCCTACAAGTTACTGATGCAGACCATTGGAACATCTACATTTAAAAGAGTCTAATAAATCCATGTAATATAGCCTACACCTTCACAATAAATTAATTATTTATTTTAGACAAGTCTAAAGAAACATGACATGAAGAAAATGTAGTCTATTTCAGAAGAACAGAATAGCATACTCTGAGTTGTTAGGCCCTGATCTGGCTATGCCGTATGGCTGTGGGCTACACTCATTTAGCAGACAATATTTGCTCAGAATTGAGTTATATTATTTTCTAGTATTTTTTAGTATGAAGAATACAATTTAACAAAGCTGAATAAAATAGAAAATATATTTTCTCCAAACGATTTGAGGGAGTGTGCACATGCGGAAATTCTGTGTTGAAGTTTAATTTAGAGTTATTTATGTAACTTTAGTTGTGATACAAATGTTGGGCTACTGTATATGCTTAGATTTTTAATTCATTCTAAGGCTGCATGATGCGACTCCAATGATGATTTGAAAAAAGTCGCATGAAAGGCATGAGCTCTGCTTAGTTTTTTGTTCAGGCTGTACACACTTCATCAGTCTCTCATTCACAATTTAACAATAACATCATTTATTTAACCTTTATTTAACTAGGCAAGTCAGTTAAGAACAAATTCTTATTTTCAATGACAGCCTAGGAACAGTGGATTAACTGACTTGTGCTCTACTTTCCGGCTACCCGGATAAAGCACTAAATAAACTTCAGTTAGTGCTAAATACGGCTGCTATAATCCTGACTAGAACCAAAAAAATGTATCATATTACTCGTGCTAGCCTCCCTATACTGGCTTCCTGTTAAGGCAAGGGCTGATTTCAAGGTTTTACTGCTAACCTACAAAGCATTACATGGGCTTGCTCCTACCTATCTTTCCAATTTGGTCCTGCTGTACATACCTACATGTACGCTAGGTCACAAGACGCAGGGCTTCTAAGCAAACAGCTGGAGGCTGGGCTTTTTCCTATAAAGCTCAATTTTTATGGAATGGTCTGCCTACCCAAGTGAGAGACGCAGACTCTGTCTCAATCTTTAAGTCTTTATTGAAGACTCATCTCTTCAGTAGGTCCTATGATTGAGTGTAGTCTGGCCCAGGAGTGTGAAGGTGAACGGAAAGGCACTGGAGCAACAAACTGCCCTTGCCTGGCCGGTTCCTCTCTCTCCACTGGGATTCTCTGCCTCTAACCCTATTACGGGGCTGAGTCACTGGCTTACTGGTGCTCTTCCATGCCGTCCCTAGGAGGGGTGCGTCACTTGAGTGGGTTGAGTCACTGACGTGGTCATCCTGTCTGGGTTGGTGCCCCCCCTTGGGCCTTGTCTCAGGTTGAAGATATCCCTCTAGTGGTGTGGGGCCTGTGCTTTGGGTTATATCCTGCCTGTTTTGCCCTGTCTGGGGGTATCATCGGATGGGGCCACAGTGTCTCCTGACCCCTCCGCCAGTATTTATGCTGCAGTAGTTTATGTGTCGGGGGGCTAGGGTCAGTCTGTTATATCCGGTGTGAATTTAAGTCTCTCTCTCTCTCTCTCTCTCTCTCTCTCTCTCTCTCTCTCTCTCTCTCTCTCTCTCTCTCTCTCTCTCTCTCTCTCTCTCTCTCTCTCTCTCTCTCTCTCTCTCTCTCTCTCTCTCTCTCTCTCTCTCTCTCTCTCTCTCTCTCTCTCTCTCTCTCTCTCTCTCTCTCCTCTCTCTCTCTCTCTCTCTCTCTTCTCTCTCTCTCTCTCTCTCTCTCTCTCTCTCTCTCTCTCTCTCTCTCTCTCTCTCAGGACCTGAGCCCTACCTGGCATGATGACTCCTTGTTGTCCCCACTGCTGCTCCAGTTTCAACTGTTCTGCCTGTGGCTATGGAACCCTGACCTGTTCACTGTGATTACTATTATTTGACCATGCTGGTCATTTTTCAGCATCTTGGCCATGTTCTGTTATAATCTCCATCCGGCACAGCCAGAAGAGAACTGGCCACCCCTCATAGCCTGGTTCCTCTCTAGGTTTTGGCCTTTCTAGGGAGTTTTTCCTAGCCACTGGGCTTCTACACCTGCATTGCTTGCTGTTTGGGGTTTTAGGCTGGGTTTCTGTACAGCACTTTGATATATCAGCTGAAGTAAGAAGGGATATATACATTCATTTGATTTGATCAGTGGCATTATGACAGATTTTTACCTTGTCAGCTCAGGGATTTGATCTAGCAACCTTCCGGTTACTAGTCCAACGCTCTAACCACTAGGCTACCTACCTCCCCAATGCCTTGAATTTTCTGGCGGCATCCCCTATGTGTTGCCATAATTCCCCCTAAAACAATCCATGCCTTTTTCGGACAGTGGCCATTGTGCCCTTGGGCTGAATCTAATCATTTTAATTCCCTTCTTCCTGCGTGCTGCCTGCTCCGAACACCTCTCACTCACATGGCTCTCCGTCACATAATTGGGTCTTCCTCACAGGCTACAAGTGAAGACAGACACATCGGGGATGCAACTGTCCTTATCCAATTCCGAGGTGGATATTGAAGATTTTGGAAGAACCTTTACTTTTTGTCAGCCAACAATATGAGTAGGTCTAATGAATAGCAAAAGCAGTAGCCTATGTCAATCTACTATCCCCCATAGTACAAAAGTTTTCCTATTCTATTCTGTGTGAGAAATAAATATTCCCAAAATAGTCTGTGACAGACATGGGATGCAATAGATCCCAAATTAATACAACCACTAGCAAGAAAAAAAACGTTTTTACCCAATGAGGTTGACGCAACAGATCAGAATGTTAAGCTTAAAATTTTGATAAACTATTAGGTTATTTCTTCACATTATAAGTGCAGAAATGTGCACACCAAAGTAGACTATATAAGCGCAAATGTTCCTAATGAGATTATGCATGTAATATGTTTATTATAAAGGTGCATTTTTATGGTGAAAATGATCTACCCCAAACCTGAAACTCACGAGGTGCGTATGTATGCCAGTTAGGCTCTATACACATTTAAAGCAAATGAATGTGCTTAATTTTAAGAAGTTATTTGACCACTTTAGTTGTGATACAAACCTTATCAAAACGTATAGGCCTATGGCTAGGTGTGGGACTATGATTTGAAAAAGTTGCTAAAGAAAGGTATGCATTGTTTCTTGCCTTACGCTGGGTATCATTCAGTGATAATATATAGTTCACAAGTGATAGGCTAATATTGTCACCCATCAGACTATTCTTGATTTAATTTTGTTTTTACATATCATAAATAATACGTGTGAAATTTGTTTTGATTTAGAATGGACCATTATCAGGCACCTGTATCAAAACAGGAGCAAGGTAAAAAAAATGCATGTCATCTACGCCCTTAAATAGCAAATGGAGGATGCTTTCCCCGTGGTTAATTTTCGTGCCAGCCAGATAGGCTATACTCCTGTTCTAAAGACAAGCAATGCACTTAATATTAGGAAAGTTGAGATATAAATATAGTAGGTATATCCGATAGAAAGCTGATGGGAGCCTCCTCTTTTTAATAGAAGCCATCACTCTGTTGCATAGAAGCCATCACGCAATTGCATAGCCTATAGAAATGTTGCACAACATGAGCTCATGGGCCCTCATGAAGTGTTTGATAAAATGTTCAATCACATTTGCATTGATGTCAGAGTAGTTAGAGGGACAATAGAGTGCTGAGTACCAGGCAGTTAGCAAGTTTGGGAGGCTACTAATGACCATCAGCAGCATCAGCTGTTTGGAGAAGCCTAATTACAGTGTCTAAACGGTCACATGGAATTTGACTGCCTTCATGATTTGTGACCTCTGGTGTGGCGGTAATACAGTCAATTAACAGCCCTAGCCAGGCGCACCGGTTTTTGTCAAGAACTGCAACACTGCTGGGTTTTTCATGCACAACAGTTTCCTGTGTGTTTAAAGAATGGTCCACCAGCCAATGGACATCCATCTAACTTCACACAACTGTGGGAAGCACTGGAGTCAAAATGGGCCAGCATCCATGTGGAACGCTTTCGAAACCTTTTGATGAATTGAGGCTGTTCTGAGGGACAAGGGGGAAGGGGGGTGCAACTCAATATTAGGAAACTGTTCCTAACTGTTGCAATACTCAGTGTTAGTTAGTAACTATCCCTTACTATTTTTTGTTTAATTTACTTTTTATTTTTTTCTACTGGTTATAAGAGATGACCAGTCCCATGTGGGCTACTACAACACAATTATTATTTGTTTTTGCTTGTTTTTCTCCCTGTTGATTCCTGTCCCCCTCTGTTTAGGCTACTGAACGAATCTCCCAGGGAGGACTTGCCCTACAGGCAATGATTCATTATTAATTAACATCTAGAGTATACGCTTTACCTTTTGCACAATACCCTCTTATTTAGGATATAATGTAGAACTTAAAGAATGGAAAATGTAGGTTTAAGGTAATTCAAAGCATATTGCTAATAATAAATGAAGATGGATTAAGTGCTATTGGTCCTACAGCTGCCCTATTTTTGACTGTTTAGGCATTAGTCTGAATATCTTCCATATCTGTCACGGCCTGACCAGTATAAGGGTTATTTGTTATTGTAGTTTGGTCAGGACGTGGCAGAGGGTATTTTGTTTATGTGGTTCGGGGTGGTGTTTTATGTAGTAGGGTGTTTGATTTATTATTTCCGGGTTTTTGGGGTTATGTTCTAGGGTTGTATTTCTATGTGGTCTCTAGTCTTTTGTATTTTTTTGTCTAGTTTATTGGGGTTGGACTCTCAATTGGAGGCAGGTGTTTTCTAGTTGCCTCTGATTGAGAGTCCTATATATGGGTATGTGTTTGGTTAAGTGTTTGTGGGAGATTGTTTCTTGTTTTGCTGAGTGTGCCTGACAAGACTGTTTTGTTGTTCGTGCGTTCTTCGTTTGTTATTTTGGTGTTCTCTTTTATTCAAAGAAATACAAGATGAGCATCCACATTCCTGCTGCGTTTTGGTCCTCTATTCCCAACGACAACTGTTACAATATCTTCCTTTTTTATTTTCTTTCTATTTTCTTTATTACCCACCGTTACTCATCAAGTCTGCTAACTTAACTGTAAAGGTCTGAATTGGTTACTTATTTAGTTGTACTTTATTATTATCATTATTATCATTATCATTATTATTATTATCATTATTATTATTATCATTATTATAATTTGTATTATTATCATTATTATTATTATTACTACTATCATTATTATCATCATTATTATTGTTATTATCATTAGTATGATCATTAGTATTATTATTATTAGCATCATCATTATTGGCATTATTAGCATTATCATTATTATCATCATTATTATTATCATTATCATTATTATCATATCATTAGCATTATATCATCATTATCATTATTTTTTTATTATTATTATTTTATACCTTGAGACCAAAAACATGCTATTTAAGAGAATACATATATAAGGCTGCCACTCACTGTTATGCTGCAACCCTGTAATTATAGTGCAGCGTGCGGGGAAACAGGGGAGGTAGGGTTTAGGGGCTAGGGAGGAGGGACTGAGGAACGGGGGCAAGGAAGGGGGACAGAGAAGGGGGGAGAACAGTTTATAGAGAGGGTCTTCTGGTTGGGGAGCGACCAATGGGTGGGTTTCCCTGTGGGTCCTGCATTTATTTTTCATCCATGGGCTTATCAACACTAAGGATAAACAATTACATTTTAGAAAAACAATGGCAACACAAGCTATTCTCATGGAATTTGAAAGGCCTACATTCTCCTATCAAATATTCCATCTATCTTGATATTCAATTAAGAAACCATATTGATATAGCAATGCTCCAAGAAACACATTTGCTCCAAAAGGACGCACATAGAATAGAGAACCATTTGTACCGAATTGGTTGCTTTTTCATCAGCTCCAAATAAAACTAAGGGTGTAATTATAATGATACATCAAAAACTCAAAATCACCATCCTTGGTAAAGATGAAGACCAGGAAGGCAGTACCACTTCCCTGAAATGTATCCATAATAGAAAGAAAATTGCCTTTATTAATGTGTATGCTCCAAATTCATATGATCCTAAGTTTTTGATTCTCTGAACAGCATATTGTTAGAATTACCTGAAATCCAACTGGTTATTGGGACAGACATGAATGCCATTCTGGCCATGCTGGACAAATCTATTAAGACCAACTATAATCCACAAACAAACAAGGCTGTCCAACATATACTCTCTGATTACAACCTCATTGATGCCTGGCGAGCTCACAACCCTAAAGCAAAAGAGTACCCTTTCTATTCGTACAGGCACAAAACATTCTCCGCATTCCATTTAGTACTATTATCTAGTCTTCTATTTTCTTTAATCAAGAAAATCTAAATTCAACATATGAGCCTATCTGATCATCATGCTTACTACTGCCAGTTACACATTTTATCATCTCCTAAAAGAGACACAAGATGGCGCTTTAATGTTTCCTTACTACAAAATCCTACTTTATGTGAACAACTTGAAACTGAATTGAATTAACTCATGAAGATTAACAAACATTTAGTCGTTGATCCTCAGATTTTATGGGACACCATCAAAGGTTTTATTAAAAAACAATGCATCTGCATTTGCATCTGGGCAGAAGAAATGAAAGAAGATATTAGAATTGGAAAAGTTGTTAACAATGTTGGAGTGTTCTCAACAAACTCTTTTTTCAGACCAGGTAGCGACTACTCTCTCCAAAGTCAAGACAGAACCTCATTTATTGATAAGACAGAGAGCAGAATTTGCCATGCATCAAGTTAGACTCAACCATTACTTCCATGGTAATCGTCCCAGTCGTCTACTTGCTAACAAGCTTCGCAGTAATGATCAATTAGCGGATATTGCAGCTATTGAATTTGAATCAGGTGAATTACTATCAGAACCCAAATTAATCAACCAAAGATTCTTCCATTTCTATAAAGAATTCTACACCTCTGATTGTAAGTCCACACCAAGCTAGATTGAGTATTTTTTTAAATGTAAGAACTCCTCTTCTCTCAACTGAGGAAGCTGGTTTGCTGGGAGCCCAAGTCTCTCTCCATGAAGTCAAAAAGGCATTGGGTAACAATAATAAAGGCAAATCACCTGGTTGGAATGGTATTCCTCCTGAGGTCTGTATAAAATGTCGAAACCAGTTAGGTTGACTGTTACTTGAAATTACTAAGTTAATTTGTAATGGATGTAAATACAACACTAATTTAGCTTTTATTAAAAAAGGTAAGGATGCCACCCAGTGTTTTCACTACTGCACCACATCTTAGATAAACACAGATATTAAACTATTTTATACAATTCTGTCGTTCCATCTCAAAACGTACTTATCCAAATTGATACATCAGGACCAAAGCGGGTTTGTTAAAAAACGGTTATCCTCAGATAACCTCTGTTGTCTATTACATATTACTTATCATAAGAAACCAAAGCTCCGTGGGCAGTCAAATTTCTCGACACAGAAAAAGCTTTCAATAGACTAGAATGGTCAAATCTTTAGTCGGTTTTGGAACATATGGGACTCAGCTGGAATTTCTTTAATATGATACAAATACTATGTTCCAATCCCTCAGCCAAAAACCTCCTCTGTTCCGTTCAGAATAACTATGGAGCCCCTGGCCCAGGCAATTCGACAATCAAAGTAAATTACCCCAATATCTCTCAATTCTACTAATCATGTCATCTCATTACATCAAGGCGAGACCTGGTGTCCTACCTGGGCGCATACCTGGTTGACCAAGGTGTCAGCGGTGGAAATCAATGATGAGGGCTGGATCCAGGATGTCTCTAGGGGGAACCCAGCACCTCCACTCCGGGCCGTAACCCTCCCAGCCAACCAGGCACTGGAAACCCCTGCCCCATGGTTGAACAACCAGGAGACGTTTTACCGTGTAGGCTGCCCAATGCAGTAGCGGGGAGCTGGGGTCCGGCGACGGTCCGCTTGTCAACGAAACCTGGAGTTGGTCCCCCTTCAGGTCCAGGCTGGGAGCGTTGTGCCTCATGGACCAGGTTCTCAATATCCCAATCCACAGTGGCAGCAAGGCATGAGGTTGGGAGAAAGGTTTCAGAGGTTGAGAGTGTGGCAGAGGAACTGTATAGGCGGGAGAGGGCATTAGGCTTCCCTGTAGCTCAGTTGGTAGAGCATGGTGTTTGCAACGCCAGCATGGTGTGTGCAACGCCAGGGTTGTGGGTTCGATTCCCACGGGGGGCCAGTACAAAAAAATATATAATAACTTTTTTTAAATGCATGAAATGAAATGTATGCATTCACCACTGTAAGTGGCTCTGGATAAGAGCGTCTGCTAAATGACTGAAATGTAAATGTAAAATGCTTCACATTCTTTGACCCTGGGCGGTAGGAGATGGTGAAGTTAAATCTGGTGAACAGGAGGGCTCACCGGGCCTGCCTGGAGTTGAGGCGCTTGGCTGTATGGAGATATTCCAGGTTTTTATGGTCGGTCCAGACCAAAAATGGCTGTTCTGCTCCTTCCAGCCAGTGCCTCCACTCTTCCAACGCCATCTTCACCACCAGGAGTTCACGGTTGCCAACATCGTAGTTCCTTTCAGCAGGATTGAGACGACGGGACAGGAAGGCACAGGGATGAAGCTTCTGGTCTTGGGCAGATCGCTGGGACAGGATGGCCCCAACTCCAACATCCGAAGCATCTACTTCCACCAGAAATTGATGCGAGGGGTCCAGATGGATGAGGATGGGTGCTGTTGTAAACCACTGCTTAAGATCCACAAAGGCTTTGTCAACAGCTGGAGACATTTGAACGGAACCTTGGGAGAGGTGAGTGACGAGAGGGGGGCCGTCAGGGTGCTGTAGTCCCGAATGAAACGGCAGTAGAAGTTTGCAAAATCAAGAAACTGTTGCAACTGCACCCTGGCATTGATTGAGGCCAATCCACCACTGCTTTCACCTTTCCAGGATCCATCTGAACATTGCCCTCGGCAATGACATATCCCAGAAAGGTGATAGTAGAGGGGTGGAACTCACACTTCTTGGCTTTCACAAACAGTTAGTGCTCCAGGAGGCGTTGAAGGACCTGTCTGACATAAAGAACATGTTCTTGTGCAGATTGGGAAAAAAACAGGATGTAGTCAAGGCACACGATCACAAACCGGTTTAGCATGTCCGAAGGACATCATTGACCAAAGCCTGGAACAAAGCGAGTTCAAATGGCATTACCTGGTACTCATAATGTCCACAGGCTGTGTTGAAGGCTGTCTTCCACTCATCCCCCTCGTATACCTGAACCAGGTGGTAGGCATTTTGAAGGTCCAACTTGGAAAATATGGTGGCCCCCTGGAGAGGTTCAAACGCCAAGGAGAGGAGAGGTAGGGGGTAACGATTCTTGACAGTAATGTCATTAAGTCCTTGGTAGTCAATGCAAGGACGCAGGGTCTTGTCCTTCTTCTCCACAAAGAAAAACTCTGTGCTGGCAGGAGATGCAGACCGATGGACGGCCCCAGTGGCCAGAGACTCCTCTATGTACTCCTCCATAGCTTTGGTCTCTGGTCCAGACAGAGAATACAATCAACCTCGAGGTGATGTAGTGCCTGGGAGAAGATCAATGGCACAATCATAAGGACGGTGCGGGGGAAGGGAAGTAGCACGTGCCTTACTGAACACTTCCAGGAGGTCATGGTATTCTGTGGAGATAGCAGAGACATCCACAGTCTTGCTAACATCCTGAGGAGGACGACTTGGGGAAGGCTGCGCTGCTTGAAGGCAGTGGGAATGGCAAAATGGGCTCCAACCCAGGATGGAGCTTGTGGTCCAATCAATCATCGGATTGTGCTTTTGAAGCCAGGAAAAAACACTGGAACATGGGGAGAGGTAATGAGGAGGAACTGTATTGTCTCACTGGTTACCAGAAAACCGTAATTGAACGGGCACAGTATTATGGGTGACTTCCCTTACAGAGTGGCTGTCCAGTGCCCTAGCATCCATGGGAACAGAGAGAGGCTGAGTGGGAATACCACGCTCCGAAGCTATCGTGGCATCCATAAGATTTTCATCAGCCCCAGAGTCAATGAGCACTCGGAGACTTAGATTGGTCTCCCCACAGCACAAGAGCAAAAAGGGGTGTGCAGGTGATGGGAATTAGGGAACTCCCAGTCTGACTCACCATAGTACTGCTACCAACTACAGACAAGTGTTTCCTAATAGGGCAAGTAGCTATAAAATGTCCTGCCCCTCCACAGTACAGACAATAGTTATTATTCATCCTCCGTGAGTGCTACCGAACTGATAGCCTAGTTCTTCCCAACTGCATAGGCTCAGGAGTATCCAACTCACCCTTCGTAGATTCATGAGAGAGCTCGGGTGGCTTCAACTCCTCTCAGAAGAGCTGCCTTCGGGAACTTCCGGATTCCATAGGAGGTGAACGTGCCATATCGGGTACACAAGTTTGCCCGAGACCAGACCTCCTCTCACTCTTGCGTTCCCTTAGGCGTCCATCAATTTTAATAGTTAAGGCGATAAGGGAGTCGAGGTCCACTGGCAGTTCCTGAGCAGCTAGCTCATCCCCTCCTCAGATAATCCGTGCAGAAAAGTATCTAAAAGAGACTCCGGATTCCAGGCACTCTCGGTGGCCAACGTGCGAAAGTCCACCGCATAGTCTGCCACACTACGGGAGTTTTGACTTAGGTCAAGCAGTTTGCTGGCCACCTTTCTCCCGGATACCGGAGACTCAAAAACTTTTCTCACCTCTGCCATGAATTCCTCCAAATGCCCGCAAATGGCAGATGGTTGTTCCCAAACTGCCATAGCCCAGGAGAGCGCCCTTCTTGACATTAGCGTAATTATATATGCTATCTTCGATCGGTCTGAAGAAAACAAAGATGGATGTAGCTCAAAAATAAGCAAGCACTGAGAAAGAAAACCCCGGCAGGCACCAGGATTCGCGCTGGAGGAGGTAAGTGGGGTTCACGGGGAGTTGGGATAGGCTGTACCAACTCACCACAGATAGGGGAAAAAATTACTGGGTGATTGGGGTTTTTCAGAGGTGGCAGACAGTCCCTGAGCTAACTCCCTGATTTGCTCCATAATAGCCTTTAACCCATGGTTGCGGCATTCCATCAAGGAACTGAGCCCTTCCAAAAGGCCCTGTAGCAACTTTTGATGTCTCCCAATGGAGGCTCCATGCAGGGAGACAGCGTGGCGGAGCTGGTCCAAGTCTGCTGGGTCTGTCATGGCCAGTTCGTACTATCAAGGCACAAGGCGAGACCCAAATGCAGACACAGGAGGCAGATGGTTGAAGTCTTACAATGTTTATTAATCCAAAGGGGTAGGCAAGAGAATGGTCGTGGACAGGCAAAAAGGTCAAAACCAGATCAGAGTCCAGGAGGTACAGAGTGGCAGACAGGCTCGTGGTCAATGCAGGCAGAATGGTCAGGCAGGCGGGCACAAAGTCCAGAAACAGGCAAGGGTCAAAACCGGGAGGACTAGAAAAAGGAGAATGCAAAAAGCAGGAGAACAGGAAAAACGCTGGATGACTTGGAAACATACAAGAAAAAATGGAACATACAACTGGCACAGAGAGACAGGAAACACAGGGATAAATACACTGGGGAAAACAAGCGACACCTGGAGGGGGTGGAGACAATAACAAGGACAGGTGAAACGGATCAGGGTGTGACACATTATGTACGGACCATATCTTACTTACTCTCGTCAATGTATCTCAATCCCTCCCATAGACAAATTCAGCTCCATCTCAAGTTATAAAATACATCCAACCAAATCTGCCCTACTGCCTCTCAAGACGCCGATGGAGGACTCCATCTCTACGTATAGAATCCCAATCTTTTCCCGTTTTAATAGATATATTTCCTTCCTTAGATTAAACCATTGCCAGAAACTTTAACAGAAAACTCAAATCAAATTCAATCCGACCTCGGTAGATATCCCAATTACTTTAACATTCCAAATATCTATTGTCAAAATGAATATATTGCCATTGCTGAATTTCTGTTGTTCCCCTTCTGGCTATGGGGATAAAATTCATAGAGCAGTTTCAAAATGTATATGGCAAGGTAAGCAATCCCTGACAAAATGAACAAACTTGCAAGGAGGTAATGACTTAGGATGACCAACCATATTCAACGGGTGTTGAGCGTTCGTAAATTCGACAGTTATTTTGTGCTCTGACACCATGATGCTAATTGCATTTGCCTACGTTAGCTCAAACGTCCCGTGGAAGGGACACCGATCCCTAGCTAGCTAGCTAAACAATGAACCATAATCCCAACTCATGACGTTACTACCCTGCATGAATCTGCAGGTAGCTAACAAACCAGGTTTCATGTTAGCTAGTTAGCTAACTTTAGGCTATAACTAGCAATGCACATGGCTCTGAGATACAAATAATATTACTACCCAGATCATACACATAACGTTAGCTAGCGAGCCAGCCAGCCAGCTAATATTTACATATATTACAGATGGCATACAAGTTTGTTATTAAGGCACATGAAAGTTCACATGTTCCAGAAGGCACTTCTGCCCCAAAAATGTATTTTTCTAAAAATAAAAAAAGTTTACATTCAAATGACTCTCCTATGAAGTAGTGACACACGACATACACGTTTTCTAAAACGAGTCACATTTGGTTTAGACATGATTCTTCCGCTCCCTGGATGATTATAGAGATAAATATGGTGTATCCTATTGCCCTGAAAGAGGTGGACTTCACTGATATATCCCTGTAACAGTGTAAACTACACTTTGGTCCTATTACTGCTCACACAATTTCTAATAAGCCAAAATGGAAAAAATTGAATTGTGAATCAAAATGGCATACCCGTACAATATTTTACAATAATGCCTTACGATCTAGAGGCCGGCCTTTTGCATCCCCCCAATGGTCCAAATGTGGAATCCACACCCTTGCTGATTTAATAGACTGTAACGGTTTGAGAACATTCCAAGATTTGAAAGACATACACATTACCAGGCAACTCCTTTTTATATTTACAACATAAATCAGCTATGCTGGCCTGTGGAATCCCTTGGGAAATCCAACTACTAAACCATCCAATGATGGGATTTATAAATAAATGATCTGGGTTCCCGAAAGGTCTAACATCTATAATATATAAACAACTTTTGGAAAGCTCATATTCTGAGCTTGCCATTCAAAAAGTATTGTTCACAGATTTAAGAGAATCTGAACAACCCTTTAATTGAACAGAATATGGAAAAATATGACCTTGGCATCCTGTAATCTGAACCATGAATTTATACAGTTTGTTCACACTAATGAAAAGGTTTATTGTGAAATTGGCCACAACTCCCAACTGTTCACTGTGTCCCCTAAATCTCATTCCTTCATATGATGTGGGAGTGCCCTGTAGTTAAATGCTTCTGGGCCAAAGTTACAAAATTAATTGTGAAGTGTATCAATGTAAATATTCAATACGTTGCATCTACTATGTTACTTAACGATGATAGCTCCTTGAATCTTTCAATCAATCAGAGACGATTACTGCTGGGAGGCAGCACTGCCTGAAAAAAAATATGGAAATCAGCTCACTCTCTCCCATTTTATCAGTGGATACAGTTATTATTAAAGGTTACAACATCCGAAATATCGACAGCGAGAATTAATGGTGTTAGTCCAGGAACAATTGAAGCCTGGACAAATATACTTGACTCTGTAAAGAATAGTCTCAGCTATCTATAAAGTCCAACACATACATAGAAACAAAATATTAAATATATGTCTACCTATAGGCTAGCATAAGGGAGGTTGGACGGAGACATGTTGGGGAGTTCCAACTCTTTTCTACATTTTTTCTTTACATACCAGTTTTACTATTGCTTTTTAATCAATATGATACTTGCTCTGTATGTATTTCTTACTTTTGTCAGCAGCCCATACATGTTATATAAACTGAATATATGAATTGATAAACCCTTCAACAAAAAATTACAGAACAAATACAAACATGGATTTTTTAAATATTACCACATCCATTTTCAATGAGACCATCATACCAACACAAGGGAGTATGAACATTAGAGCTTTGACTACTGCCTTGGGTGAGTATGTAACTTATCCACTGCCTTATTAAGGCAGGTAGCCTAGCGGCAAGTAGCCTAGCGTAACAGTGTTTTTCTTCCGTCCCTTTCCTCTCCCCAGCCTGGGCTTTAACCAGGGACCCTCTTCACACATCGACAGTCACCCTCGAAGCATCGTTACCTATCGCCCCACAAAAGCCGCGGCGCTTGCAGAGCAAGGGGAACAACTACTTCAACTACTCAGAGCAGGTGATGTCACCAATTGAAACACCACTAGCACGCATCGTTAACTAGCTAGCCATTTCACACCGGTTACACTAGTGGCAGGTAGCCTAGCGGCAGGTTTCCTAGCGGTTAGAGCGTTGGGCCAGTAAACAAAAGGTTGCTAATTCGAAGCCAACAAGGTGAAAAATCTGTCGATGAGCAAGGCACTTAACCCTAATTGCTCCAGTGTCGCCGTTGATAATGGCTGACCCTAGCTAAAACCCCACTCTCCAAGGGTGTCTCAGGGAGAGTTGGGATATGCAAAGAACATATTTCCATTTTACAAGTTAATACACACTTGGACATTAGTAAAACAGGACAAATATACACACCCACCACATTCATATTCCCATGGGATGTCCCACACTCAGGGCGATACACTTCTGCTGGCGGGTGGTGATTCCTGGACTCAGAGCATTTGTCCAGCCTGGATCTCTATCGTGCCGAACATGGCTTCACTTTGGATGGTTAACAGTAGCAGCACTAGCTACCTCCAGCCTGAGGGTGTGTATCTACCTCCGGCCCATAAATCACAGTGTAAGGCAACAGCCACAGCAGTCAGCCCCTAACATCACCTGGTAGCGGGAAAGGAGTCCCCCCTCTGTTCACACTGTTCCTACAAACAATACATTACGCTCTCCAGAGATTTACAGGGTCATTCACGCTAAGTCTTCTGAAGCTTTCCGGATGTTCCTTGTCAAAGCCAATTGTTGCAGTGTACATCTCTAACAAGCAGCGCAGTTCAAAAGGGTATAATGCTCACTTCGTTCTGCTCAGTCACACATTTTCATTCAATCATATCCTATTATAAGGAGGTTCCCTTTGAAGTTCTCTATTTTGTGGGAAAGCTGCTCATAGGGCATAAACTAGAAATTCAATCAGAGCAAGTAAAAAAATAAATATATATTCCGTATTGCAGATAATTGCACCAGTGACATTGCGTTTCAGGGAGCATTACCCTTTGTGTGTGTGTGAGGATAATCCAAAGGTAGCAAGCAACATTCCCACTTTATTCGCTCTGCTATTTTTGCACCAAAAAAGGCACATTCCCAGGAAGAACACACATCTCAGGAATAAAAATCAATTAAGTTTGTAAAGAATAGGATTGATCCAGGAAAATATGTCATGAAGAAAGGGACCTGCCATGAAAGATTCACATGGGGTGTCAGGGAAGAAACAATGTCAGTCATCACTAGATGTAGGTAATGGATGTGTGCCTTTGTCTAAATGTGATTCTATGCTTTTCCCTCTTCATGTATTCCAGGGAGGTGTCTAATGGCTATACCCCAGCCATTCAATCTGGCATTTCTATGTCAGACAGACCTGATCCCCAGCCACTATACTCTGAACATATGGGAGAATGGGGTAAGTTGAGCCAAAGGGTTAGTTGAGCCAACCCTTTTTCTAGGAAACCATACACAAAATGTATCATGTGACCAAATATTTAGGAAGAGGTCATCATTTTATGGAGTCTATGATGGAAGAAACCCCATGGAAAAGTGTTAAGCAAGTTCAGTAAAAAAAAAAAAAAGGATTTTCACAAAGTCAAATTAATTGATTGTGTTATCGGTTTCATGATGCTTGTATCTAAACCAAAGTAGATTGTTTTATACATCAGTTGTGGTCTCTATAAGCTTCAATATTAGGTCCTAAACCTAGCATGAAAGTGCATCCTTGTAGCTTTGTGGGCTAATAGTCAAAATGTTTGCCTTTGGGTAAGTTGAGCCACCATACCCCATACAAATTATGATTACATTTTGTCAGTTTTATGCATAGTACTGTTGTTGTCTATCATGTATATGAACTCTAGATAGTGCATTTTTATTGTTACAGAGCAGACATCATCATGCCTTGTGTATACAAACATAAAACAAGCAGGGGTCTAGCCCCCTTTGAGGTTCTTGATAGAGCAGCCACAGAAGTGAGAGAAAGAAAGAAGTCCATTTGAGCAGCAGCAAGGGATGAAAATAATTGACTGAATGACACTGAAGAGGTACCTTAACAACAAAGATAATGACCATGTACAGTTGAAGTGGGAAGTTTACATACACCTTAGCCAAATACATTTAAACTCAATTTCACAACTCCTGACATTTAATCCTAGGAGAAATTCCCTGTCATAGGTCAGGTAGGATCAACACTCTATTTTAAGAATGTGAAATGTCAGAATAATAGTAGAGAGAATGATTTAATTCAGCTTTTACTTCTTTCATCACATTCCCAGTGGGTCAGATGTTTACATACACTCAATTAGTATTTGGTAGCACTGCCTTTAAATTGTTTAACTTGGGTCAAATGTTTCGGGTAGCGTTCCACAAGCTTCCCACAATAAGTTGGGTGAATTTTGGCCCATTCCTCCTGACAGAGCTGGTGTAATTGAGTCAGGTTTGTTGGCCTCCTTGCTCGCACACGCTTTTTCAGTTCTGCCGACAAATGTTCTATAGGAATGAGGTCAGGGCTTTGTGATGGCCACTCCAATACCTTGACTTTGTTGTCCTTAAGCCATTTTGCCACAACTTTGGAAGTATGCTTGGAGTCATTGTCCATTTGGAAGACCCATTTGCGATCAAGCTTTAACTCCTGACTGATGTCTTGAGATGTTGCTTCAATATATCCACATAATTTTCTTCCCTCATGATGCCATCTATTTTGTGAAGTGCACCAGTCCCTCCTGCAGCAAAGCACCCCCACAACATGATGCGGCCACCCCCGTGCTTCAAGGTTGGGATGGTGTTCTTCGGCTTGCAAGCCTCCCCCTTTTTCCTCCAAACATAAAGATGGTCATTATGGCCAAACACTTCTGTTTTTGTTTCATCTGACCAGAGGACATTTCTCCAAAAAATACGATCTTTGTCCCCTTGCGTACTATTGTTTGTACAGATGAACGTGGTACCTTCAGGAGTTTGGAAATTGCTCCCAAGGATGAACCAGACTTGTGAAGGTCTAAAATTATTTGTTGAGGTCTTGGCTGATTTCTTTAGATTTTCCCATGATGTCAAGCAAAGAGGCACTGAGTTTGAAGGTAGGCCATGAAATACATCGACAGGTACACCTCCAATTGACTCAAATGATGTCAATTAGCCCATCAGAAGCTTCTAAAGCCATGACATCATTTTTGGGAATTTTCCAAGCTGTTTAAAGGCACAGTCAACTTGGTGTATGTGAACTTCTGACCCACTGGAATTGTGATACAGTGAATTTATGACTGAAATAATCTGTCTGTAAACAATTGTTGGAAGAATTACTTGTGTCATGCACAAAGTAGATGTCCTAACCAACTTGCCAAAACTATAGTTTGTTAACAAGAAATGTGTGAAGTTGTTGAAAAACTAGTTTTAATGACTCCAACCTAAGTGTATGTAAACTTCCGACTTCAACTGTACCTGTGGTCTTAGGTCTTATCTGATGACATGGAGTCTGAGCTTGATAAACATATCAAGAATCTCACAGACCAGTCTCGTGGGCTTAATAGCCTCAAATGCAGAGAAATGCCTACGAGTTGGCACATCAAAACAACATTTTTCTCCCAGATAAACTGGTCAAGAAATGGAAGGGTAAGCGATATTGAACAGAGAAATCTATATCTGAATGTAGGCATACATTTAAGATTTATAATATACCACACCACCATACCATGAATTAAAGTTTGACCTACCAGCACCATCATCCACTGTCACAGGACACCATCACCCACCTACCCCAAGGTGGCTCAACCTACCCCAAAAACAAGTCAAGTTTTGCCAAGAGACCAGCTATATTTTCTAAACTGTTATGTTTACATTAATTCTGATTATTTCCAGGAATACACAACATCCTGAAATATACAGTATGTAGATATCTTTGTTAGAAAGAATACTATATTTTCCTTGATGTAGTGACGCTGAATATAACAAAAAATGGCTCAATTTACCCCAATTTATACCCTACTGTGCAAACATGCACCTCACATCAGCTCCCTGGGGAGCCAGTGGCCACTTCACCATCCAAACACACCGACAATGGATCCTTAATGCACCTCAACACCATGCAACCGGCTGCAAATAGCTTACATGTATGTACATGGACGTGAAAACAACCTAGTGCATCATCCAACCAACTCTTTTTTATACTAACCTTGTTTTATCTTCTTGTTGTTCAGCGATCCTGAAGAACTCAGAACCAGCACATAAAAGGAGGAGAATGAAATACATTGAAGGCCAAATGAATAGGAGCGCTTGTGATTGCAGCAGACAAACATGGAACAACCACCTGGAGTGAAGCGAAAGCATTCTCCCTGCATGAAGTCAACTGATTAGCTTATCTGCATTTTTACTAAACCACTTCTCTTCTCCTGTTTGGCAAGCTCCCTCCTGTCCACCGACCTGCACTTCCTGCCGCTGACAATGCCATCCTGTCTCATTAATGAAACTGAGAATTACTAAGGTCCAAAATGAAAACTTTTAGCACAAAAAGGGTGTCTTCCAATCTCTGACGTGGTTGATGTGGCCCTCAATGGGGAGAGACCAAGAATGTTCCAACATTCGATTCCACCAAAGGACTATAGAGGTCATGCAGTGGAAGGTCATGCAGTGGACAATGTACAGGACCACTCAAGAAAAGAGGGTTTTGAATAGGAGCTGGATTATTATTATGTTATCTAACCTAGAAGGCTGTGGTAGTCAGCTGCTTGGACCATCTTAATATGGCATTCCGCCTGGGAACTCAGAGCAAGAAAGCCTTGCTTATTTTCTCAAGCACTTAAGCTCCAGTTGATTCGGAACACTCACCTTTTGTCCCTCATCTTTTGAAGACACTAATGGTTTTCAAGGAAGGAACTTGGCTGGGTTTTTTCCCCCTTCTACACTCAAGGTCACCTTGACATAGAGGAATGAAATGTCCTCCATCACATGACATTGCCCTCTGTTCTCTGTCTCCCGGGTAACCTTTACACACTGCCTGTTTATGTTGATGTTACTGGGGGGGATATTTTACTGGCAGAATTATATTTTTTATTATAGATTCATGTTGTTTCATCTGGCTCACAGCTCCCTCGCCTCTGGCATATTGACAGCCGTTTAAGTCTTTATCGCGAGACCAAAATACACATTTCGTTTGGTTGTTCTTTGACTCTTTGTGTGACACGTTGTGTGAATACTGATGGTGGACTTTGTGTGTGACACTGCTCACATTGTGTGAATACTGAAGGTTGACTTTGAGAGGGATGTTAGTTCCCATTGATTCAAACCATTGCAATTGAGTGACATCAACTCTCATAAACATTCACATTTCAGTCATACCTAAATTCCTCTGAAAAAACCGTCCCCCACCTCCGTTTATTACCGTTAGTGCTTTATTTTGCACGGCCAAATAAAATAAACATTGTGGGAGAGCGGAGAGTGGGACAGGAGAAAAGCAAATAAATAGGAAGAAAAAAAGGCAAGTGAATGTAGCAAAATGAAGAGAGAGAGGAGAAAGAGAGAATGAAAGAGAGCGAGTTAAAGAGTGTGAATGCGAGTGAGTGAGAAAAAGAGAGGAAAGAGAGAGAGAGAGAGAGAGAGAGAAAGAGCGATAGCGAGAGAAAGAGAGAGAGAGAGTGAGAGAGAGAGAGAGAGAAGGAGAGAATATCAGCATACTCTCCATAATTCATCAGCTCATCTCACTGCAGTATTTCCAGCAGGGGGAGTTGTTGCAGTATTTGGTGGTGTGAGCAGCGCGGCATCAGGCAGGCAGACATCTATAGCCAGAGACAGCCTAACTCTATCACTCCAGTTAATCTCACCAAGTGCAGTGAGGGACAGCCAACTCAGAAGAGTCCCGTGACAATAACTGAAACAGGCCTCTGTCACCGACCGTCGAAGATCACTGTAGGTGTGCAGCCCGACTGGCACAGATAGAGAGCCATACAGTCCCTGCACTTAGGAGGCACTGACATTTTGCCTGCTATAGTTCTCTGGTCTTACGCGGACCGGCTGAGACAGTCTGAGCTGAACTGTCTTTTATTCAGAGCTGTGATATGCGATAGCATGGGCAGTATGGATATTAGTTTGTTTGGGTTGCAGGGACGAGTTTGCTTCTGAGCGCTTAGGATGTGTAATTTCTTTCTGTGTACTATACCTGAATTTGGAAAACACAAAAAGGTAGTCACCCATATTTTAGAGGAAATTGATGACATATTAATACTGCATAACGTAATGAATAACAGATGTTTGTGTTGTTGAGTCATAAAAATAGATTATGCCCTGTGGTGGTGACTGTGAGGTGATATGAAGTCTTATTTTCTATAGAATTTTGCCCAGTCGCAACGCTTCCAGGGACTCCACTGCTACAGTATTACTCAATGTTTTCACTAGATTCTATATCCAAAAAGTCCGATTCCACAGCAAGTCCAAATTGACTACAAAAATGAGTTTCTTGATCTTCGTTTAAGGTTAGGATTAAGCATAATATTAGCAGTGTGGTTAGGGTTAATGTTAGGGTATAGAAGTTAGTGATGACCATTACTCACTGAGACTGCAGTGGGAGAAGTTGATTTTTCAGCACTAAATAAATCATGCCACGTCCCAAAGCCATGGTGAGCACTGACGTTACTGCTTTCAGCTGGACTCCAGCTAAATTCAAATTCTTATTCATTTGTATCTTTTATATAACTTTCTTTTCTTAATTGAGAACCATCCTTCTTGCACAGCACATCCAGACTAATTAGACTAATTAGAGCCAGGTCATAGGGTTTATATTGGTAACATTTTAGCTATAAATAATTCATTATCACTATTAAACTTGTGAGCAGGAGACACATACTGTATAGCAGCGTGGTGTGACGGTGAGATAACGATTTGTAAAATGCATGTGTCAGAGCTGAAGCGGAGCACCAGATAAAGCCTTCCCAACACAGGCTAGGCAGCAGAGTGTATGCTCGGGGTGCGGGTCTGCTGGGATCGGGCTGTGGGTCTGCTGGGGCCGGGCTGTGGGTCCGCTGGGGCCGGGCTAGGAGTCCGCTGGGGCCGGGCTGTGGGTCCGCTGGGGCCAGGCTGTGGGTCTGCTGGGGCTGGGCTGTGGGTCTGCTGGGGCCAGGCTAGGAGTCCGCTGGGGCCGGGCTGTGGGTCTGCTGGGGCCGGGTTGTGGCAGGTTAACTGCTGATTGACGGGGGATCAGATATCAGATACGCCTCTGACAGGGGCACCGCTATTTCACGGCCCCCCGCAGCTGACACGTCGCCTGTACGCGTCCTGCCTGTGGCACTGTAGACGTTCCACACTGCACTCATTGTGGGAGGAAGAGGTGGAGGTAGAGGAGGGGAGGCACAAAAAATCCAATCCAGATTTGAACGCTCCACAGAAAATACATTAAAAGTTCTAACCTAAATCTATTATGCTCGAGTAAGAGGGTTAGCCAACTTAGCCTTCCACTTAATTGAATCATAGGGCCGAGTAATTGTTATCATGTTAGAAAAACAGGCCCCTGACCTAGACAGTAGACGGCTGAGAGGTAGGATAAGGTGTGGATCAATTCACAGAAGTGGATCTAATGCAGAGGGAAAAGCTGCATTTCTCAGCCAGAGCACTTCTCAGCCCGACAGAGATATTGTAAATTAGACTTAATGCATATTTGATCAACTCATAAATAACCCAATAAGGCACAAATCAGAAGTTAATACACATTGCAGCCAGGGTGCATTATTTTTCATTTGTTCTGGCCAAGTATGAAAAATGAGTGTGTATCTCCAGATGTGTTACTCAAACCTTGCCCATGTGAAGCTGAAATTGACCTTTACATGTGGGTGTAAAAGGGGTTGTGCGTAAATGAAAATCTTTCAAATATAAATGTAGGCCTTCTCAAAGTGTTATCTATAAGCATCGTGCAAATTTCAGATAAAACTCTGACAAATGGAGTCTGCCATTTATTTCTGATAAAAGGCTAATTATTCTGTATCATGAATTGAAGATTATTAATAGAACAGTGTTCGGTCACATTGTAAAACATTGAACACATGTAACAATGTATGCCTCAAAATCCTTAACATGGGCTATGCTGTTACTCCGGCATCATCATCTGTTAGGTGGACGGAGTCTAAATTCTTAACATGGGCTATGCTGTTACTCCGGCATCCTCATCTGTTAGGTGGACGGAGTCTAAATCCTTCACATGGCCTATGCTGTTACTCCGGCATCATCATCTGTTAGGTGGACGGAGTCTAAATCCTTAACATGGGCTATGCTGTTACTCCGGCATCATCATCTGTTAGGTGGACGGAGTCTAAATCCTTAACATGGGCTATGCTGTTACTCCGGCATCATCATCTGTTAGGTGGACGGAGTATAAATCCTTCACATGGCCTATGCTGTTACTCCGGCATCATCATCTGTTAGGTGGACGGAGTCTAAATTCTTAACATGGGCTATGCTGTTACTCCGGCATCCTCATCTGTTAGGTGGACGGAGTCTAAATCCTTCACATGGCCTATGCTGTTACTCCGGCATCATCATCTGTTAGGTGGACGGAGTCTAAATCCTTAACATGGGCTATGCTGTTACTCCGGCATCATCATCTGTTAGGTGGACGGAGTCTAAATCCTTAACATGGGCTATGCTGTTACTCCGGCATCATCATCTGTTAGGTGGACGGAGTCTAAATCCTTCACATGGGCTATGCTGTTACTCCGGCTTCCTCATCTGTTAGGTGGACGGAGTCTAAATCCTTCACATGGGCTATGCTGTTACTCCGGCTTCCTCATCTGTTAGGTGGACGGAGTCTAAATCCTTAACATGGGCTATGCTGTTACTCCGGCTTCCTCACCTGTTAGGTGGACGGAGTCTAAATCCTTCACATGGGCTATGCTGTTACTCCGGCATCCTCATCTGTTAGGTGGACGGAGTCTAAATCCTTAACATGGGCTATGCTGTTACTCCGGCTTCCTCACCTGTTAGGTGGACGGAGTCTAAATCCTTAACATGGGCTATGCTGTTACTCCGGCTTCCTCATCTGTTAGGTGGACGGAGTCTAAATCCTTAACATGGCCTATGCTGTTACTCCGGCTTCCTCACCTGTTAGGTGGACGGAGTCTAAATCCTTAACATGGGCTATGCTGTTACTCCGGCATCCTCATCTGTTAGGTGGACGGAGTCTAAATCCTTAACATGGGCTATGCTGTTACTCCGGCTTCCTCATCTGTTAGGTGGACGGAGTCTAAATCCTTAACATGGGCTATGCTGTTACTCCGGCTTCCTCATCTGTTAGGTGGACGGAGTCTAAATCTTTAACATGGGCTATGCTGTTACTCCGGCATCCTCATCTGTTAGGTGGACGGAGTCTAAATCCTTCACATGGGCTATGCTGTTACTCCGGCTTCCTCATCTGTTAGGTGGATGGAGTCTAAATCCTTAACATGGGCTATGCTGTTACTCCGGCTTCCTCACCTGTTAGGTGGACGGAGTCTAAATCCTTAACATGGGCTATGCTGTTACTCCGGCATCCTCATCTGTTAGGTGGATGGAGTCTAAATCCTTAACATGGGCTATGCTGTTACTCCGGCTTCCTCACCTGTTAGGTGGACGGAGTCTAAATCCGAACAGATGCATCATATGCCGCCCAAGGCACTTCTCCCAAAATAGATCCAAAATTCAATGTATCACAATTCCTGTGGGTCAGAAGTTCACATACACCAAGTTGACTGTGGCTTTAAACAGCTTGGAAAATTCCAGAAAATGATGTCATGGCTTTAGAAGCTTCTGATAGGCTAATTGACATCATTTGAGTCCATTGGAGGTGTACCTGTGGTTGTTATTTCATGGCCTACCTTGAAACTCAGTGCCTCTTTGCTTGACATCATGGGAGAACCTAAAGAAATCAGCCAAGACCTCAGAAAAATAATTGTAGACCTTCACGTGTCTGGTTCATCCTTGGGAGCAATTTCCAAATGCCTGAAGGGACCACACTCATCTGTACAAACAATAGTACGCAAGTATAAACACCATGGGACCACGCAGCCTTCATACCGCTCAGGAAGGACACGTGTTCTGTCTCCTAGAGTTGAACGTACTTTGGTGCGAAAAGTGCAAATCAATCCCAGAACAACAGCAAAGGACCTTGTGAAGATGCTGGTGGAAACAGGTATATAAGTATCTAAATCCACAGTAAAACGAGTCCTATATCGACATAACCTGAAAGGCAGCTCAGCAAAATCGCCATAAAAAAGCCAGACTACGGTTTGCAACTGCACATGGGGACAAACATTGTACTTTTTGGAGAAATATCCTCTGGTCTGATGAAACAAAAATAGAACTGTTTGGCCATAATGACCATCTTTATGTTTGGAGGAAAAAGCGGGAGGCTTGCAAGCCGAAGAACACCATCCCAACCATGAGGCACGGGGGTGGCAGCATCATATTGTAGGGTTGCTTTGCTGCAGGAGGGACTGGTGCACTTCACAAAATAGATGGCATCATGAGGCAGGAAAATGATGTGGATATATTGAAGCAACATCTCAAGACATCAGTCAGGAAGTTAAAGCTTGATCGCAAATGGGTCTTCCAAATGGACAATGACTCCAAGCATACTTCCAAAGTTGTGGCAAAATGGCTTAAGGACAACAAAGTCAAGGTATTGGAGTGGCCATCACAAAGCCCTGACCTCAATCCTATAGAAAAATTGTGGGCAGAACTGAAAAAGTGTGTGCAAGCAAGAAGGCCAACAAACCTGACTCAGTTACACCAGCTCTGTCAGGATGAATGGGCTGAAATTTACCCAACTTATTGGGGGAAGCTGGTGGAAGGCTACCCGAAATGTTTGACCCAAATTAAACAATTTAAAGGCAATGCTACCAAATACTAATTGAGTGTATGTAAACTTCCGACTTCAACTGTATGTTTTCTCAACAAACTAGACACAATACCCCATAATGAAAAAAAGAATACAAATGTTTTGTAGAAATGTTTGCAAATTCAGACCCTTTGCTATGAGACTTGAAATGGAGCTCAGGTGCATCCTGGTTCCATTGATCATTCTTGAGATGTTTCTACAACTTGATTGGAGTCCACCTGTGGTAAATTCAATTGATTGGGCATTATTTGGGAAGGCACATACCTGTCTTTATAAGGTCCCACAGTTAACAGTGCATGTCAGAGCAAAATTCAGGCCATGAGGTCAAAGGAATTGTCCCTTGAGCTCTGAGACAGGATTGTGTCGAGGGACAGATCTGGAGAAGGGTACCAACAAATGTCTGCAGCATTGAAGGTCCCCAAGAACACAGTGGCCTCCATCATTCTTAAATGGAACAAGTTTTGATCCACCAACTGAGCAATCGGGGGAGAACGGCCTTGGTCAGGGAGGTGACCAAGAACCCAATGGTCACAATGACAGAGCTCTAGAGTTCTTCTGTGGAGATGGTAGAACCTTCCAGAAGGTCAATCATCTCTGCAGCACTCCACCAATCAGGCCTTTATGGTAGAGTGGCCAGACAGAAGCCAAAAGGCACCTAAAGATTCTCAGACCATGAGAAACAAGATTGTCTGGTCTGATGTAACCAAGATTGAACTCTTTGGCCTGAATGCCAAGCGTCACGTCTGGAGGAAACCTGGCACCATCCCTGCAGTGAAGCATGGTGGTGTCAGCATCATGCTGTGGGAATGTTTTGTAGTGGCAGGGACTGGGAGATTAGTCAGGATCGAGGCAAAGATGAATGGAGCAAGGTACAGAGAGATCCTTAATGAAAACCTGATCCAGAGCGCTCAGGACCTCAGACTTGGGCAAAGGTTCACCTTCGAACAGGACAACAACACTAAGCACACAGCAAAGACAACACAGGAGTGGCTTCGGGACAAGTCTCTGAATGTCCTTGAATGGCCCAGCCAGAGTGCGGACATGAACCCGATTTAACATCTCTGGAGAGACCTGAAAATAGCTGTGCGGCAATGCTGCCCATCTAACTTGACAGAGCTGTAGAGGATCTGCAGAGAAGAATAGGAGAATATTCCCAAATACAGGTGTGCCGAGCTAAAAACCTGTTTTCGCTTCGTCATTATGGGGTATTGTGTAGATTGATGAGGGAAAAAAAAGATTTAATCAATTTTAGAATAAGGCTGTAACGTAATAAAATGTGGAAAAAGTCAAGTGGTCTGTATACGTTCCGAATGCACTGTACCTTCAACAAAGTCAAGTACATATCTTCTCCAAAGTCAGGTTTGAGATGTATCACAGAATTAAAGGACAAACCAGTTTGTGACGCCTGGCCTTGTTCTCAAGAGCAGAACACAAGAGTACAAGGCTTAACCTTTTCCTACCTCCTGCTGCTGCACCCCCAGGGATAAGGAGCCCTGATTCAACACAGCAGGCAGAGAGAGAAACACTTACTGTATATTGACCTAAGATGACACAGGGCCATACTTTCCACTGGATTTAGCACTAACCCTTTCCATAATTGTTCACCCTGTCTGTTTTGTAAAAATTGTTATCTGTGATATTCTGATGTTAGTGTTCGTTGTCATGGTGATGAGAAAGTATTAAAAAAATCTCAACAACTGATAATTACCTCAGCTCAAAACCCAAATCACTCCAATATGTTGTGAAATATGCTAATATAAATCCATCCTTGCAATACATTCATTGTCCTCAAGGATGTCTATATTGCACTGATGAAAAATTCACGAGTCTTATTAGAAAACGAGTCTGAGCAACATTCTGTAATATTAAATTGTGCAGTTTCTGACCATCAGATTCTGATCCATATACATCCATTTCATATTTTGAGTTGACACACTTTTCAGTAACTGCTTTGTCAAGCGTTTTTTTGCCATAACAGCAAACCATAAGTTTGCAGCTCTGTATGCAAAAGTATAAACAGTCATAAAGGTTATTTATTGTCTGTTTCCCCTGGTGATGCCAAGTACACTTACCTTCATATCCTTAGTCAAGGAGAAAATGTTGAACACGTTCAAAAAACCTGGATGAATGAACAATTGTTGGCTGGGTAACTACTGCTGTCTGTATTCACAGTGAGAGAAATCTATGGCCTTGGGTTGAACAACAGTTATATAACTGCCTGATGAAAATGCAGAAAAGGCTGTGCTTTTCGATACAGCTCTTGGGCAATACATTTGATTTTCATCAAAATTCTGCAGCATTGAGAACTACTGAACAAAGCACAGCAGTGTGTGATATGTGGCATTCTAAAGTGGCTTGCGAAAGTATTCACCCCTTTGGCATTTTTATTATTTTGTTGCCTTACAACCTGGAATTAAAATAGTTTTTTGGGGGTTTGTATCATTTGATTTACACAACATGCCTACCACTTTGAAGATGCAAAATATTTATTCTTGTGAAACAAACAAAAAACAGAAAACTTGAACGTGCATAACTATTCACCTCCTTCCAAAGTCAATACTTTTTATAGCCACTTTTTGCAGCAATTACAGCTGCAAGTCTCTTGGGGTATGTCTCTATAAATTTGGCACATCTAGCAAAACTTCTCCAGCTCCTTCAAGTTGGATGGGTTCTGCTGGTGTACAGCAATCTTTAAGTCATACCACAGATTCTCAATTGGATTGAGGTCTGGGCTTTGACTAGGCCATTCATTTACATTACATTTACATTTAAGTCATTTAGCAAACGCTCTTATCCAGAGCGACTTACAAATTGGTGCATTCACCTTATGATATCCAGTGGACCAACCACTTTACAATAGTGCATCTAAATCTTTTAAGGGGGGGGGGGTTAGAAGGATTACTTTATCCTAGGTATTCCTTAAAGAGGTGGGGTTTCAGGTGTCTCCGGAAGGTGGTGATTGACTCCGCTGTCCTGGCATCATGAGGGAGCTTGTTCCACCATTGGGGTGCCAGAGCAGCGAACAGTTTTGACTGGGCTGAGCGGGAACTGTGCTTCCTCAGAGGTAGGGAGGCGAGCAGGCCAGAGGTGGATGAACGCAGTGCCCTTGTTTGGGTGTAGGGCCTGATCAGAGCCTGAAGGTACGGAGGTGCCATTCCCCTCACAGCTCTGTAGGCAAGCACCATGGTCTTGTAGCAGATGCGAGCTTCAACTGGAAGCCAGTGGAGAGAGCGGAGGAGCGGGGTGACGTGAGAGAACTTGGGAAGGTTGAACACCAGACGGGTTGCGGCGTTCTGGATGAGTTGTAGGGGTTTAATGGCACAGGCAGGGAGCCCAGCCAACAGCGAGTTGCAGTAATCCAGACAGGAGATGACAAGTGCCTGGATTAGGAACTGCGCCGCTTCCTGTGTGAGGCAGGGTCGTACTCTGCGAATGTTGTAGAGCATGAACCTACAGGATCGGGTCACCGCCTTGATGTTAGTGGAGAATTTCAGGGTGTTGTCCAGGGTTTATGCCAAGGTTCTTAGCACTCTGGGAGGAGGACACAAGGGAGTTGTCAACCGTGATGGCGAGATCATGGAACGGGCAGTCCTTCCCCGGGAGGAAGAGCAGCTCCGTCTTGCCGAGGTTCAGCTTGAGGTGGTGATCCGTCATCCACACTGATATGTCTGCCAGACATGCAGAGATGCGATTCGCCACCTGGTTATCAGAAGGGGGAAAGGAGAAGATTAATTGTGTGTCGTCTGCATAGCAATGATAGGAGAGACCATGTGAGGATATGACAGAGCCAAGTGACTTGTGTATAGCGAGAATAGGAGAGGGCCTAGAACAGAGCCCTGGGGGACACCAGTGGTGAGAGCACGTGGTGCGGAGACAGATTCTCGCCACGCCACCTGGTAGGAGCGACCTGTCAGGTAGGACGCAATCCAAGCGTGGGCCGCGCCGGAGATGCCCAACTCGGAGAGGGTGGAGAGGAGGATCTGATGGTTCACAGTATCAAAGGCAGCAGATAGGTCTAGAAGGATGAGAGCAGAGGAGAGAGAGTTAGCTTTAGCAGTGCGGAGAGCCTCTGTGACACAGAGAAGAGCAGTCTCAGTTGAATGACCCGTCTTGAAACTTGACAGATTTAGATCAAGAAGGTCATTCTGAGAGAGATAGCAAGAGAGCTGGCCAAGGACGGCACGCTCAAGAGTTTTGGAGAGAAAAGAAATAAGGGATACTGGTCTGTAGTTGTTGACATCGGAGGGATCGAGTGTAGGTTTTTTGAGAAGGGGTGCAACTCTCGCTCTCTTGAAGACGGAAGGGACGTAGCCAGCGGTCAAGGATGAGTTGATGAGCGAGGTGAGGTAAGAGAGAAGGTCTCCGGAAATAGTCTGGAGAAGAGAGGAGGGGATAGGACCAAGCGGGCAGGTTGTTGGGCGGCCGGCCGTCACAAGTCGCAAGATTTCATCTGGAGAGAGAGGGGAGAAAGAGGTCAAAGCACAGGGTAGGGCAGTGTGAGCAGGACCAGCGGTGTCGTTTGACTTAGCAAACAAGGATCGGATGTCGTCGACCTTCTTTTCAAAATGGTTGACGAATTCATCCGCAGAGAGGGAGGAGGGGGGGAGGGGGAGGAGGATTCAGAAGGGAGGAGAAGGTGGCAAAGAGCTTCCTAGGTTTAGAGGCAGATGCTTGGAATTTAGAGTGGTAGAAAGTGGTTTTAGCAGCAGAGACAGAAGAGGAAAATGTAGAGAGGAGGGAGTGAAAGGATGCCAGGTCCGCAGGGAGGCGAGTTTTCCTCCATTTCCGCTCGGCTGCCCGGAGCCCTGTTCTGTGATTTCGCAGTGAGTCGTCGAGCCACGGAGCAGGAGGGGAGGACCGAGCCGGCCTGGAGGATAGGGGACATAGAAAATCAAAGGATGCAGAAAGGGAGGAGAGGAGGGTTGAGGAGGCAGAATCAGGAGATAGGTTGGAGAAGGTTTGAGCAAAGGGAAGAGATGATAGGATGGAAGAGGAGAGAGTAGCGGGAGAGAGAGAGCGAAGGTTGGGACGGCGCAATACCATCCGAGTAGAGGCAGAGTGAGAAGTGTTGGATGAGAGCGAGAGGGAAAAGGATACAAGGTAGTGGTCGGAGACTTGGAGGGGAGTTGCAATGCGATTAGTGGAAGAACAGCATCTAGTAAAGATGAGGTCAAGCGTATTGCCTGCCTTGTGAGTAGGGGGGGAAGGTGAGAGGGTGAGGTCAAAAGAGGAGAGGAGTGGAAAGAAGGAGGCAGAGAGGAATGAGTCAAAGGTAGACGTGGGGAGGTTAAAGTCACCCATTCCAAGACATTTAAATGTATCCCCTTAAACCACTCAAGTGTTGCTTTAGCAGTATGCTTAGGGTCATTGTCCTGCAGGAAGGTGAACCTCTGTCCCAGTCTCAAATCTCTGGATGACTGAAACATGTTTCCCTCAAGAATTTCCCTGTATTTACCGCCATCCATCGTTCCTTCAATTCTGTCCCGTTTCCCAGTCCCTGCCAATGAAAATTATCCCCACAGCATGATGCTGCCACCATCATGCTTCTTTGTGGGGATGGGATTCGCGGGGTGATGAGAGGTGTTGGATTTGCGCAAGACATAGCATTTTCCTTGATGGCCAAAAAGCTACATTTTAGTCTCCTCTGACTAGAGTACCTTCTTCCATATGTTTGGGGAGTCTCCCACGTTTGGCAAACACCAAACGTGTTTGCTTATTTTTTTCTTTATAGCAATGGCTTTTTTTTCTGGCCACTCTTCCGGAAAGCCCGGCTCTGTGAAGTGTACGGCTTAAAGTGGTCCTATGGACAGATACGCCAATCTCTGATGTGGAGCTTTGCAGCTCCTTCAGGGTTATCTTTGGTCTCTTTGTTTCCTCTCTGATTAATGCCCTTCTTGAACTGGTCCGTGAGTTTTGGTGGGCGGCCCTCTCTTGGCAGGTTTGTTGTGGTGCCATATTCTTTCCATTTTTATAATGGATTTAATGGTGCTCCGTGGGATGTTCAAAGTTTCGGATCTTTTTTTCTAACCCAACCCTGATCTGTACTTCTCCACAACTTTGTCCCTGACCTGTTTGGAGAGCTCCTTGGTCTTCATGGTGCCACTTGCTTGGTGGTGCCCCTTGCTTAGTGGTGTTGCAGACTCTAGGGCCTTTCAGAACAGGTGTATAAATACTGAGATCATGTGACAGATCATGTGACACTTAAATAAAGTCCACCTGTGTGCAATCTAACTTATTATGTGACTTCTGAAGGTAATTGGTTGCACCAGATCTTATTTAGGGGCTTCATAGCAACGGGGGTGAATACATATGCACGCACCACCTTTCCGTTTACATTTTTTTTTCTTTTTTTTAAACAAGTAATATTTTCAATATCACTTCCCCAATTTGGTCTATTTTGTGTATGTCCTTTAAATGAAATCCAAATAAAAATCCATTTTAAATTACAGGTTGTAACGCAACAAAATAGGAAAAACGCCAAGGGGGATGAATACTTTTGCAAGGCACTGTGTTATTACCACAATAACATGAATGCATCCTACATGTAACATACTGTAGGGGAGACTGGGGCTAGTCGCCACTCTGGTTACATTTACAGTCCCAGTCAAAAGTTTGGACACACCTTCTCATTCCCGGGTTTTTCTTTATTTTTACTATTATTTTTACTATTTTGTACTTTGTAGAATAATAGTGAAGACATCAATACTATGAAATAACACATATGGAATCATGTTGTAACCTGTATTGGCTGAGCTGGCTAATCAGTGGTCTATTCGCATTAATATTTTTAATGACATCATGTCCACATCGTTCCATCACAGAAAAGCAGATTTTTAAGATACTTAATAAAAACAAATTGGAAGGAAAACAATTTCACTCACATTGTAAGTAATATTTCATAGAAATCTGGATAACACGTCACACTTACTTAAAAATATGGAAGGTGCTGTGAATTGTGCGTATACAGATCAGCTATGTTGTTCGCACATGTCAATGTTGATAAATGTTGATAATGAACAACGCCCTATCGTTCAGATAGTTGTGAGTACAGTGACCTCTGTCTTCCCTATGTTATAAATCCTACCTATCTTGTATACAGCATGAACTCTGTTGAAAGGGTCAGCTTGATAGACAACTCTTCCTTAGGTACCGGCTATGCTGTGCTCATGCCCTGTTGCATTAGCTTAACCCAGGGACAGTAGTGATCTGTTGACCGTTCTGGACAGTTCTGACTGATACGAAGGACAAGTTTTATTGTTATTAAAAGAGACACAAACAATTTCAGGCTCTGCCGTTTGAATTCCCCACTGTTATCGTAATGGCTTTGATTGCGCATTTTGTCTTTGTACTGAATGTGGTAACATTTCAGGGCTAAAGGCCTTTATGATAGTCCCTCATGCATGCTTCTCCAGGCATTGTGTTTCATTTGTCATTAAAATCCAAAGCAGTTGATGGTAGATGTGGCTAAATGTCCCCTGGCTATAAGAACCCAGTTACTGGCCTGGGAACTATTCATCCTCACTATGACACAAACATTTCGAAAGACCAGGGTTTCATTATTTCAAATAGAAATGTCCTTCATTTTGAGGATTTTTGATGGCAGAATGCAATGCGACACAAACCTCAGACTTGCTTGAGAAAGAAAAACTGTAATACTCCCACCCCCCTAAAAAAGGGTCATTGCTACGAGTGTTCAATAACAATCATATCCCACTGTCAGAGGGAGCCAAGAGGTTAGTGGAGGCATGGGAGAAGAGTGGCAAAAACAAAATAATTCACCACAACTTGGCGGAGCAATACCACCTCTGAGTTTGCTGCTCCAAGAAACCTGGAATAAGTCATGTTGCTCCCGAGCACCACTCTGCTGTTGGTCCAGAATAACTACTTAACCATACATATATGGGCAACTCATGTTCACCTCTAGTCACTCATGAAACAGAATGATTTGGATTTAGTTTGATTGAGTTAGTTGATTGGAGACTTGGAGTGAGAAAGAACCCTAGACATCACTAGAGCATGGCAAATGTTCTTCAATAGTCAACAGAAGCTGCTGGTAGAATTGGGCTAAATGAATTATTTTGGTTTCTAACATCTAAAATAAAAAAATGCATTGTACTGACAATCTAAAAAATCACTGTTTTGTTTTGGTCTGCCAGGGGAGAACTCCAATGAATTGGGATCTGTTGAGGGTAGGGTCTCTATTTACCTCTTTTTGTTTTCTCTATTAGGTCTAATTGGCCCAGTCTCAGTACTTGAATAAGGGAAATTAAGTTATACCTTGTATTTGCTTAATTGCTAATGGAATGTTGATCTTAGCAATAATTACTTATTTTTGGCAGGGGAAGTCATTTGTCAAATATCAACATATTATGGGTGAGTAGTAACTATTTTTTACTATTTGATTTGTAACTCATCTCATTTATGCATTTACCCACAACAAACATGTTTAGTTGCATGACATGATAGGGCATTTAGTCCAGAGGATCACCTAGTTATATTTATGGAGGAGGATATATATTTGGAAGACAGTTTAAATAAAAAATACATACTGGCATCTTACAAGAAAATGCGATTTGAGTTTAATCAAGCAAACCTGTTGGAATCAAATTATGAAAATGTTACTTTCATAACTTGAGAGATTGTGGTAAAAACAAGTACATGAGGAGTTGAGGATTTAAACTTGTAATCAGATAAATCCACAGGGTGTCGAAGAGTGCCTGAGGACGTGTTCATTTGATTAATGATTGCACTTTGACAACATCTTAAACCAGCTGAATATTTTGTCAACAGAATGACATACTGTATGTGTCTATGCATTACATTTACATTTGAGTCATTTAGCAGACGCTCTTATCAAATGATGTATTTGATTAAGGGTTAGTGTAGGAATGAAGAGACAGGCTTTACGCACAGATGGAATCAGAACAGTCATGTCTTTGTTTACGATACTCTACACTCTTAGAAAAAGTGTTCCAAAAGAACTATTCCACTGTCCTCAAAGAACCGTTTTTGGTTCTCCTAGAACCCTTTTTGGTTCCATGTGAATCCCTCTTTGGAAAGTGTTTTACATGGAACCAAAAAGGGTTCTAACTGGAACCAAAAAGCTTTCTTCAAAGGGTTCTCTTATGGGGACAGCTGAAAAATGTTTTTATGTTCTAGATAGCACCTTTTTTTTTAAATGTAGCCTACAAGACTTTATTATTTTCTTGTAATACAGTAATGTGGCTAATCACCTCTTCGCCATCTATATTCTCCTTTTGGATATAGCTAAAAAGTATCACTGCATACCAGTTGATTGTTCTGATGTCAATTTGAATGGCAACCTCCCTACAGAGAGCATCAAGGCCCTGCAAACAATATCTAAGCCGAAAGGAATAACCCAGTATGATCTACTTTAGGGAGGGGAGATTATACCTGCTTAACGGAAGCAGACCAAATACTGTATCAGAGCAGGGTTTAAATCAGCCTGTTGACGTCTTCCATAATCACAGCAGAGAGAGAGAGAGGGAGAGAGAGAGACAAAGAGGTTAGGTGTAGCCAGGCACCCCACTGCTCACAGACCTGGAGGAAGGAGTTGCCAGCCTTGCAGAAACATACATAAAGTAGCTTTAGTGTGCTTACAAAGTGCATGTGTGTATTTTTCCATTCAACTCCAGTTTCAAACTTTTTGAGTTGTCAAACCTCTCATGGCATGATTATGTTCTGATGACTACAGTACCATCCTTGTTGGGATAGGCTACTAAAGTGTTAAATGTTTCTGCACTGGCCTCCATCCCATGTGTGTAATATCAGGACACACCAGAGGTGGAGGAGGGGTTTGAGGTGCAGTGAATTTATTTCATTTGGATAGGTTTAGATTACGGTGCCTTCAGAAAGTATTCATACCCCTTGACTTATTCCACATTTTGTTGTGTTACAGCCTGAATTTAAAATGGATGAAAATATAGTTTTGTATCACCCATCTAAACACAATACCCCATAAAGACAAAGTGAAACATGTTTTTAGAGATTTTAGGAAATGTATTGAAAATGAAATACCCAAATATGTAATTTACATAAACATTTACTCCGACTCTCCAAATTCAGCTCAGACGCATCAAATTTTGAAAAACATGTTTTCAATTTGTCATTGTGATGTATTGTTTGTAGATGGGTGAGATTTTTGTTTAATCAATTTTGAATTCAGGCTGTTAGACAACAAAATGTGGAATAAGTCAAGAGGTGTGGATACTTTCTAAAGGCATTGTAAATAGACCAGACAATACATGAGCCATAGACACACTGTATAGATAGACTTCCTGGGTACTGTGATATGGCTTAACAGTCTTGGAGGCAGGTTTGTTGGTGTTGTCATTGCCAAACCTTTAATGAAAGCCATCAACTAGGAGCTGTCTGTGTCCTAGATCTATACAGGCAGAGGAATATGTCCCCTGAGGGATTAGGAGACGTGTAAATATTATTCCTGATTTTATCTTGATTTTGATCTGTGTGTACAGAAATAGTTTTTCAGAAACACGAATTGTAATTTATATATCTAGTTGGTATGCACAGTGATTCGAGTTTTTGTTACCCGGACCGCTCAGAGGTTTTGACTCTGCCTGGCAGACAATACATTGTCTAGTATCTGTAAAGGCCACATAAGCCCATCTCCATATTGTAAGGAAGCACTCACTGGAGACAAATATGTCTGCTCCTCTCTTCACGTAGCCTATGTTTGACCAACGGTAATGCGGGGCTTAACCTAGTTCTTAAAACAATGCTCTGACTGGATTTATACTCATGGGGTCCACATTTTCTTTGTGTCTACAATGCTTTATTTGGTGTTCGTTTGCTGAACAAATGCTGAACAGTAATCCATTAAAACAATAGCCATTCATAATGCATACTATCAACTTGCTATTGATCTACATTTATATTTTAGCAGACGCTCTTATCCAGAGCGACTTACAGTGGTGAATGCATACATTTCATACATTTGTTTCTGTGCTGGCCCCCCGTGGGAATCGAACTCACAACCCTGGCGTTGCAAATACCATGCTCTACCAACTGGGCCAACTGAGCTACAGGGACGCTATTAAACATCACATATAGCCAATCAGCATACTAATGACATGTCTATAGTGGAGTGATGGTGTGACAGCATATGTGGCAGTTGTAAATCCACAATGACTCCCGTTGGCTAGGCATCTGGAGTAAAATGATGATGCCATTGTGGAAGGGCAAACCTACCCAGTCCTCCCTCCTGTTGCTGAAGAGGACACCACTTACTATCCAACCCCATTATCTACCAGCAACCCAGCCTCTATGTTGTGTTCCCTTATTATGTCAACAGAGTAAATGATTCAGAACCGATTGAGCTCATTACAACGTATTAAGAATATCTACCTGAAAGGTTAGTGGTGTAACCTAAGTATGGCATCTTCATCATGTATTCAAAGTGCCCCGTCTCCAAAATTTCAGCCTATCAATGATGCATAAGATTCTCTTTAAAAGGATGCCCTTAAAAATACATGATGCAAAATCATTTAAAAAATATTTATGATGCAATCAATGCTATGATGGAGTTCAAGTATTCACATTGAACAGGAACAACACTATAAAACACAACAACTTACCAATTACTTCAGTTAATCTAGTCAAGTGAGTATGAAGGGGTGGTGCAGCTAAGAGGAGGCTTACATGTAAAGTGGTTGTCGCTGAGGTCCATATTGCAGGTGAGTATTAGGGAGAGTGTGTAGAGGCACTCTCTGGACAAAGTCCGGGGAGAGAGTCCGGGGAGCGAGTCCAGGGAGCGAGTCCTGGGAGCGAGTCCAGGGAGCGAGTCCAGGGAGCGAGTCCAGGGAGCGAGTCCAGGGAGCGAGTCCAGGGAGGCAGTACAACACAGGTGCCTGCATGCTAAGGGAGCGTTCCCCAACCCAGCCTTGTGCTGTGACCGCTAAACCAACCTGCCTCTCTCAAAATCCCCTATAACCTGTGCTTGCCTTGACTGAATGCCCAGGCAGCGCCATGAGTAAATTCCTATATTGGTCCATCTCCAATGGTTATTGTGTATTGTATAGCAACAGCAGTTTGATTGTATAAAGTAATTACAAGCATTCATTAAAAGGATATAGTTATAGTTTTCTTCATTGACTATCATACAAAAATACACAAGTGCAGTGCTGCATCAAAGGTTGCATCGGAATTACGTCAGAGGTTATTTTGCCTGAAACATTGAATGAATTAAACTGAGCAGCAATGACCGCTGAAAAATCAGCATCAAACCAAATCAATACGAAATCTCTGTACCATCTTTAGGGGATTAGCAGTGACCTGAGAGGTGTCCATGACAGTACCAATGACATGGAGGCCTGCCTGGGAGTGTGATGCTGATGCATCAGTACCTGGGGTAAGTGTTATTATGGATGTTGGCTATAGAGTCTCGGCCCATGTGAGTAGTCAGACAGAATCACATCAGCACACTGGTGCCTGTTTATCCTGTGGGTAATGACAGCACACAGAGAGGAATCTGACGACTGCAGAACATGGAGGCTGGGTATGGGAAGGAGTGGGTAACTGGCAAAATACAGATGTTGGATCTTAATTTGATGACCCTGTTGCAGGAGAACTTTCCTGCAATGTAGGAAATGTGAAACTTGTAGTGTATTTGAGGTTTAAAAAGGCTTATGAAGTTTTTAATTTCCACTTTGAAATGTCAGACTTGATTTTCCCTTATGAAAAATGTATCAACCCCTACAAAAACGTCCATTAATTATAATCCACATAATAATTCACATTTCCTGTTGCTGCAGGATTATTTTCCTGCTGTAGCAAACTGGCACAGTATAAGTGAGTTATGCTGTGGCTGATTCTAATGAAGCTGATCAAGAATTAAGTCTATCGGTGATCTATAAACAAAGGATGTTTCCCTCCACCCTGCAAATTACACATTTTGTCTTTTTTTACGTTTGTTGTCTTCATATCAGCATATAGGGCCCATGTAGATAAGTAATTAAACCCTACGATAACTGATAATTCAGCAATGTATGTGAGAAATTATTGGAATTAATCTGTATGATACAGAGATTAGCTGAAAGAAAAGGCCTAGAATGTATATATAAAATCTCCAGTCAAACACTTCCAGCAATCATGACATGCTGTTGTAAAGCCTTTTGTTTATCGTGTTAATCTGTCTGAGGCGACCTGGAGAGCTGGGTCACTTATATGACACTGAATTAAACAAGAAGAATCTCATTCATCTGCAGACAACCATTGATAAAACCCGCAACCTGGGTCGTGTACTAAGGCAGTGTAATGTTCCTCCTCTCAACTTGTTATAATAATACACAGGCTCAGCTCTGTAGTATGTGGTTCATCCTGACATTTAATACTTAAGTATAGACGTTATACCCACTGGATGTAAAAGTATGATTATCTGAAATCAGCCTCCAACTACACAGGTTCAAAGCTCAGTGTAGACTTCTTCACTACCCAGTGGATGTCATGGTACCATGCTGTGGCTGAGGGTTAAAGGGGCCACTGTGAGAATATAAAGTAACAACGACAGTAGGAGATGAATAATAATGCCGTCCTCTGTCTTCTTTGCCCTTGTGTATCAAACCCCAACACACCCTTTGCTCAACACATCTCCAAGCTGTTTCACTGTAGCACACATGATCTAAAAATGACCTTTTTTTGTCGTTGATCTATTTTGTCCTCAAACAATGGAACAATGAACCATGGTTTTACGCTGGTACCCGACAACTGTATTTATTTGGCGGTATGATGAGGAAAGGATTCAGAATCCCTTTTTGCGAGTCACTGATGCGAAATACAATTTTGATTAGATTTATTAGGATCCCCATTAGCCAACGCCAATGGACACATCTAGTCTTACTGGGGTCCAACACATAACGAAAAAGACATTACAGACAAAATGTATGTAAATAAAAACATTTACATTAACAATAGAATGTTAAGGAACAAAGCAGATACTTTAGTGAGTGTACTGTAGGTGGCATGGCTGGAGAACACCAGGCTTGCCTGTGTCTATGTAACAGTTTAGCTTCCGTCCCTCTCCTTGCCCCAACCTGGGCTTGAACCAGGGACCCTCTGCACCCATCGACAACAGCCACCCTCAAAGCATCGTTACCCATCGCTCCACAAAAGCCACAGATCAAGGGGAGCAACTACTTCAGGTCTCAGATCGAGTGACATCACCTGATTGAAACGCTATTAGCACGCACCACCGCTAACTAACTAGCCATTTCACATCGGTTACATCTAGTTTCTGTATTTGATTACATTCAAATTTCAATAATTTTCCAGGTCAGTGCAAAAAGCACAAGTTGCTGGGTTTTGTAAACATGGCAATGTGGTTATTTGTTGTGATCGCTCTAAATGTAGTTCATCATTAGTGTAGATATATGGCTGGTGATGAAAAATGACCTAAAACTGTTAGCGTTTCCACATGTTGCGTGCAGTACATTGTGAATCTGACATTTGAAGAAAAGCTTCAGGCGAGTTGGAGGAATTGTGTTTAAAACCGTTGCTAGGATAATGCAAAATATTTCAACCAACTCTCTTCCTTTTTATTCAAGGTGGTTGTTGAATACAACATTTTTCAAGGAGTTCTATTGTAAATCTGGTGAACCAAATTACGATTTTCTTGAGATAATTATACCACTCCAAGCTTAAATTGCTACGAATGAGTACATGGTTTTGTTTATTAAACCAAGGAACCTCCCCATCCATACATGGCAGAGGCAGCTGGTAAGGCTAGCCATTCAATTGGATTCAGTCAAAACAAATAGTAAAACTTAACTGAACTGTCATTGCTGATTTGCAGAGGGGTCGATGCAAGGACACTGAATCCTTATGTGTATCTGAATGAAACAGTTTTTACATTGCAACATTGAATTGATACAGGCAAAGAGTTCATGAGCACTATCCTCATAGGACCCTCATTTAAAGAGTGGTGTGTGTCTGTTGTTGTGTATGCATGTGGGCTAAGTGTTCAGAGGGATTTTGGCAGGCATCCCATTAAAATATGTAGAATACTGGATACATCTGGTGCCATTTACTTCTGGTGAGTGAGGTTTTCTGACACCGTTTGTTTTCAGCATATTTTTGTTTGTTTGAAAAAGCAAGAACACTTTTAGTTTTCATACAACACCGAGCCTCTTAAATTTGAATGGCTGGTTTGTGAAGGGGAAAATAAGACAAACCCAACAGGACAGCACAGACAGCAGGTTCAAATGTCATGTGTCCCATGGTGTAGGCCAGGCTATGCATTTGGTGGATTTTAATACATATAGTACATATACCTTGCTGTACTTCAATTGAAGCAATTTCCTGTGGAATGCATTACAGAAATATAAGGTACTGTCACTTTGATGCTTAGATGTGCCAGTGTTCAACAAATGAATGCATGTAGACAGTGTACTGTACATAGGCTTCCAGGGAGCATCATGCTGCTTTATATCAGAGACAAAGTGGCAAACTTTATGTGACTGCTGCTAATATACCCCAACTACAGTTTACTCAGTAGAGAAGCAACGCTAAGAACACGTGACGCCTTTGATGACGCCACGAACGTAATTATGTGCATAAATTATATTTCTAAAAATAATTTTGGGGGGGGTTCATCCCTCAGGCAAAAGTAAACTGGGACTGACCATTTGGGTTTACTGTCTCCCATGTTTGAAATGACCCAGACTGAATCAGATAATTTGTCAAACAAAGGATAGCCTATTATCTGATGTTATGTTATAGTTGTAAATTACCCAACTGAGACCTCCGAATGAATTACAGCAAATGGGAACATAAATATGGACATTAATCCATGTGCTGAACAAATTTGGAGACTCTCCAAAAGAGACTACTGAACGCCACACTGTTCGTAAATTACAATTAACAGCAAGTCAGGGTGGGTTGTTAAAATAGCCCTGAACTACAAACCTCCAAGACCAAGACAAAATAGCCAGTATCAAGCACTTTGGCGACTAATAAGTATTAAACATGTTATTTACTACGGAAATATATCTATTTGTTAAAGATAGTAAATTATTGATTATTCTGTTTATAATCAATCAATAAATCAATGAATCAATCAACTCAATAATTAGTTTACGGGGAAAGCCAGACAGTCTGGTTTGCATTTTAACGGGGGTGCTGAAAGCAGAACGATCTGTCCGTGCTGGTGACGAGTAGAATACGCTAGATCACATATCTTTCAGCTCAATGAATTACATATTGTTCCCATACCTGTTTAAAATGGCCAAGATTTACCTATAGCCTAATTATCACCGCCATATCAGCTGTTTGCTGGCTTTATTTAATCGCACACAATTCAAACCCGTATCAAACCAACAACTCCCTCTAAACATATTATGCGGCATTTCTATTTTCGGGAAATAACACACACACCAAAAAAAAAGATTTAGGGTACATTTTTAAGTATAGTAGCAAGCTAAGTTTTATTTTTCTCTCTACACAGCTCTGCTTCCGCGCAATGAAACCACGCATGTGTTCATCTGTGCTGCAGCAACGTGCATCAATTCCTCTTTGACCCCAGAGTTAATCTGCATTCAGATTTAGATTGACGCTCCAATATATTTCTCAGTTGCTGGATTTTAGGCTATTCCGTTGCCGCTGTATTTATGTAGTTGTTACTGTTATTTCTTAGTCGGGGAAGCTTGATTAGATTCAATCGGTTTTGTGGCCGTTTTGCTCAACACCGCAGAGGGTGCACATTTTCCGAACCGAACGCTAACACAAACCGTTTATCCTATGCTTATGTGCGTGATGTACCACAGTGAGGATAGACAGTAGTCCATATGCAATAAAGACGGAAAGAAGATGGTGATCATTGCTCCTCCAAATTTAGCATCTAAATGCTCGAAAGCGATGGCGAAGCCTTCCTTCTCTCTAAAGCTATTTCTTTGGGTGTTTTTACTGGCTAATCTTCCTACAAGGTAAGGAGAAAATATACCAGGCTTTTATTAAAATGCCGTCGACACATACATGTGTGGCCGGGCAAATATTTTGTTTTTGGATACTAGAATGAGAGTCCGGCCCAGTTATTTCAATCTTATGTTTTCCTCAGATCTTCCCCTTATGCTTTCTATCAGACAGGATAAAACCCTGCCGTTTATTAGGGTGGCTTGTTACAGAACCAGGGCTAGTTTAGTTACATGTCAAGGAATGTATTTCGCACATTGTTGGCACTTTGGATGGGTGGTATTGGCTCCATCAGGGGAATAACTGCAATGCTTAATGTGATTCCCATAGATATAGTCGTGTTTTGGGGAGGTTAGAATAAAAAACACTGGTCAGGTAAGGATTTCCATTATTTGCACGGGTTTATTCGCTGTATAAGGAATATTATAATGGTGATGTAGGCTACTGGGCAAAGCTATTCAGATGTGAACAATATTTAAAGCTAATGTCTTGAAAATAGATGTATACCATACCATATCATTCTGTTGAAGTGTTGTCAACATAAATCATTATGTTTATGTACTGTATAAATGGCATGTGTGAAGATGTAGCCTATTGATGCATGAACCTTATATATTACAAGATCCAAAACGTCCTCATTCCCAGAATGTTTTTAAGGTGATGTATGTAGAACTTCAATGAAACCCACCGGTCTCATATGTACCGCCCCCTTAGCCATTATAATCATGATTCAAAAGTAATTGTTGATTCCTGTATCTAAATCACGACTTTTCAAAATGGTAGACTTTTATATTTACATAGAAGCAGTGCAATAAAGGCAACAATAGAGAGACTAACTCCACAATCTGTAGAAAGAAAATGCTCAATTGACATGTCATGAAAAGGCACCCATTGCACCAAGAAAATATGAACACTTGAGAAGGAAGCGGATGGTTTAAGGGCTCACATCGCTTCTGTCTTGTATGCTGCCTGAGGGTGAAAAATGGAGGGTGATAGATCAGTCTTCATTCAATCACCATCGTAGAAAATGCGGCCATGGAGTCTCTGGCCTAGATCAAAATGTCTGCACTGTGTGTGCTATTGTGTTCACACATATGCCAGCCTTTAACATGATTCAAACCTAATTTAAAAGGATTCTGTTCTCAAGAATTCAGTAGTCAAGGCTTTTCATATGCATCTGGGACCACGTAAATAAGAGCGATGAAATGTAATGAGCTCACCTTGACTGCAGCTCATGGTTATCAGAGAAAGGCAACATAAGGGTGCATCCTAGGTAGTCATAACACGTAAGCCCCTGTGAGAGAGCAACACTGTATAGGCTGTCATGGCTAGGTACAACATAAGGCTTGAACTGTCCTAACAACTGGCCAAGGGATTTTATGTTGACACATTGAGGGATATATTTGTTATTACAATTGTATTACTATCTATTTGAATATATATATATATATATATATATATATATATATATATATATATATATATATATATATATATATATTATAACATGAGTATGAACTATATAACCACTGTTAGTGACTTCGTAAGCACCTCAGGATCTCTGGTATTAATTGTATAGTAATAACATACTCATCCAACTTTCACTCCAACTACTTGGTTTACAGTACACTGGGCCATGCTCCACGGCCACCCATAGGGCACCCAGGGGAAACACATGCCTTCTGATGTAGCTAATCCCCAAGGAGTATCTGTAAACCCAGGAAGTGCCAAAGCCTTGCCAGCAGGAAGTAGTGCAACAATGAGAGGCCTGTAGTCTGGTGGGCCTCCCTTCGACCCCAACCCACCCGGGCAGCTTGTGTTGTGATGTCTCTGCTTCCAAAAGACCAATAGAGCATCACAGGTTAGGTGATCTGCGTTGAGTGGATTATCACAATATGAATAGCTAATAATCCATGTGCAGACAGTGCTGGATTAAGGTGGGCCCTAGGTCGGGGCCATACAAAACAATGGTAATAGGTGTATTAAGCTTTATCACATTGGTGTGCCTTATCAAAGGGCATGTGTAGTGCTTGATCCATATTGCAACCATTTCAGGCAATCATACTTACAACTTGTGGTGGATGGTCAAGTCAGCGCTTTGCAAGTCAGAGCTCAATTATAATTTCTGACAACATTGCATGCAACTTGGTATAGGTGGATGACACTACTGTCAAACAGTTTACCTATAGCAGACTCACCATACTCAACATACCTGTATTGTTAATTTGTCTCTCTCAGTGTGTCCTCTCTTTCTTCTCACTTGATATACTCAACAAATGTTGTCAAAGAAGCAAACATACACAACTACAGTATAGCATATGGAGGACAATCATCAATGGCCTATGCTCATTATAGGAGCCAAGGGATTAAATCAAGTAACTCACTGTTTAGCATGCCAGAAACAAGGCCCATATTGCCCATTGGGTTAAACTGTCCATGACTATAGACTATGTTGTGATTACACAAGCAATACACTACATGGCCAAAAGTATGTGGAAACCCCTTCAAATTATTGGAATGAGATGTTCGACAAGCAGGTGTCCACATACTTTTTGGCATGTAATGTATGTCAGACAAACTGCATCTACTGTATAACCCCTCAGGATGTCTATTACTGTGACCTACAGGTGTCTCGTGTGTCTACCGGCCTTCAATCAAGTGACTTTTATGGAAAGAACTTTGGATACGGGCCGCTGGGCCTATTCTTAATCCTAAACAGCAAGTTTATTGCCAAAGAGCACAGGGAATAAGCCTACTGTAGTGGGTGACCTGGGGATAATACAACTTTTTCACAAGTATTTATATCACCTGCTTCCTTAAATTCCCACCTGCATGCCGCTCAGTGTGTCTAGAATTTCAGTAGGCCTCTGTACTCCCATTTTACAATTGAACTGCTCTGTTTTAATAATGGATTTCGGGTTTTAACTGGTATCATTTGCCATCCCTCGCTAGTTGTAAAGAAACAGTACACCCTCTTTCCATCACAAACCTCTGTACTGTAGGCCTACTGGTCCTTTTTTCTTATCTGAACTGTTGGCTGCTGAGGGGAGGACGGGTCATAATAATGTCTGGAACGGCGTGATTGGAATGGCATCAAACACATAGAAACCATGTGTTTGATTATATGATACCATTCCACGGATTCCGCTCCAGTCATTACCATGAGCCCGTCCTCCCCAATTAAGGTGCCACCAATCTCCTGTGGTTAATACAAATGAAATCAACAGTCTTGTGCCTCTCAAATTAGCCTTTATCTGTCTTAAGTTCTATTTAATAATTAATGGAAAACAATGTATTGCGCCTCTTAAAATACTTTGGGATTTTGACAATGAGGCGCTTTATCTACTTCCCCAGATTCAGATGAACTTGTAGATACCATTTTTATGTCTGCTTGCAGTTTGAAAGGAGGTTGCTAACTAGCGCTAGCACAATTGCTAACTAGCATGCTAGCAGATACCCATAGACTTCCAGTCATTGCACTAAAGCTTGTTAACATTGGCTTGCAAAACTTCCTTCGTACTGGACGCAGAGACATGAAAATTATATCTACGAGTTCATCTGACTCCAGGAAAGTAGATAAATGGCCCAAATCCCAAAGTATCCCGTTAAACAATCATAATGTTTCTAATCTGTCTGATCCCATTTAGTTAGGCTTAACTATGTACACAAATAGAGCTGCTGCCAGAGGTGAGCTAATTAGGGAGTACCAGGTCACCACAGGTCAGGTGATCTGTCACTAATAACTCTGTGTCCTCAGGACAGAGCACCGGGAGGCCATTTTATAAAATGTCAGCTAAACTGCAATCTTACCCTCCAAGAAATGAACAAACAGAGGCATTTTCATCTTGTTCCACCAGGGATAGATCCTAGTACCTTCTCTATGGCGATAACAAGCAAAATGGTGCGAGGACTACGTTAAGGCAGTCAGTGTTAGCTACCATAATGAGTCTTCATTTGGTGTAGTGATTGTAAGAATGGTGCTCAGTGATGTGTCTTGTGTGTGGCTGGATAGGAGGAGAGTTGGGACGGGCTGTGCCTCATTAGCCACAGACACAAACCCAGGAAATGATAGCTTACGGAAACGTGACATGATTACTATCAACAGACAAGCAGTGATTTTCCCACCTGATAACATTATGCTCAAATATATCTTTTTAAAGTTAACATCAAATCATCCCAGAATTGTTTGTAGTATTTTAAACGATATTGAAGTAACTGACTTGGGGGTCTGTACAGTATACTTGTCACGTCCTGACCAGTAAAAGGGGTTATTTGTTATTGTAGTTTGGTCAGGGCGTGGCAGGAGGTGTTAGTTTTGTGTGTTTCGGGGGTTTTGGTTTATGTCCTAGGTTATCTATTTCTGTGTGTTTTTCTAGTTTTTCTATTTCTATGTTAGTTTTGTCAATGACCTCCAATTAGAGGCAGCTGGTTGTTGTTGTCTCTAATTGGAGGCCATATTTAGTTGTGTTTGTTTTCACTTGTGTTTGTGGGTGGTTGTTCCTAGTAGTCTGTGCACCTTACTGGACTGTTTTCGTCGTTTGTTTTGTTTAAGTGTTTTTTTCCTTCAATAAATAAGGCGATGATCAATATACCCGCTGCATTTTGGTCCACTCCTTACGATGCCCTTGACAATACTGGTATTTGGATATCGATGCTCCCGAGTGCCGCAGCAGTTGAAGGCACTGGATCACAGTGCAAGATGTGTCACTATAGTACCTGGTTTAAATCCAGGCTGTGTCACATCTGGCCATGATCGGGAGTCCAATAGGGCGGCGCACAATTGGCCCAGCGTCGTTCGGGTTTGGTCAGAGTAGGCCGGCATTGTAAATAAGAATTTGTTCTTAACTGACTTGCCTAGTTAAATAAAAAATAAATGTTTTATGAATCATTGGTGTTGATGATAAGAATTCAATTAGAGAGCATATTTAACAGAACTACTTTAAGGAGTGTTTTCAAATTCATTCTAATTGTTTTTCTGAAGACAATTGAATTGTCTTTCATCTGGTACGTGAGGAAAGTGTGAATAAAAAGAAAATCCATCTGATAGCAGTTTTCACATGATGCAACTGCGATAAAGGCCAATTTAAACCTTTCAGTATAGGAAACAGTCCTCTTGTGGTTAGCTAGGCCCTGCAGCTGTAGCATGTTCTCAATGGGGGTAGCTACAATAACATTACTGTACTCCAGTGGACTCCAGTGTCACATTCTAAGTTGGACATTTTTATGGGCCTCCCGTTACCAAATTAGCCACTGATACTTTAGATCTGTCTGGGGGACATTCACAGATTACTCTTTCATCCAGCCGTCTCTGGAGGATTTCCGTTGACAACTGGGTTCTGCTAAAAAGTAGGAACAGCACCTGAATGCTATTGGCTCAATCGACTCTGCAGTAGATTAGAACCACAGACCTAGTATGTTTAACTATTTCAATCTTCATTCTAGTTCTATTATTAGAACAGAGGGGACTGCTGAACAATTTATCAAATGGCCACCCGGACTTTACACTGCTGCTACTCGCTGTTTATTATCTATGCATAGTCACTTTTATTTTTTTTTAACTTTAGTTTATTTAGTAAATATTTTCTTAACTCTATTTTCTTAACTGCATTGTTGGTTAAGGGCTTGTAAGTAAGCATTTCACGGTAAGGTGAAATGTTGTATTTGGCACATGTGACAAATAAAATTGGATTTGATTCGACATCAGGTCCATTTACAATGTCCAAGATAGGCCAAAAGATCCAAGCTGTCCTGAATCCCTCTATAAAGTCTTAATGTGTTGGTGGTGTCACCATATATAAATATAAAGCATGTAATGCTGCCTGAGGAAGCCTGGCAGTGAAAACACAATGTCCTGCACCATGCATGAAAACAATTCTTCCTCTGAAGCCTCTCTCTGCTCAATGGACTTCCAGTAGCTGGCTGTTCTCAAGGTTTTTCTATATATACAGTATCCCTCGGATTCCATGGTTACTGAGTTGGGTAAAGCTCTTGGTACAGTAAGTTCTGACACAATGGAAATCCTTCATATTCCATCTATCGTGCCATTGGCGGTAACAACTTCCCAGAGCCCTGAATCTGTGTTTGTTAGTCTAATCACACACTTCATGACAGTGTGTTGCCGTTAGCACTTCTAGACAAGACTCATCTGTGGTGCACTCCAATGCACCATCATAGGTATATTCACACCTCCAGCCTCAGTATCCCAGCCCCATTGCAAAACACTTTTATTCAATGTGTAATTCAGTTAAGTGGCACTTGGCTGAGTGAAGAACATTTTCATTAGGATTTTTGAGACATTGTAATGCATTGAGACATTTTACAGAGGTGAGCCAACTCCCAAGACTAACTCTTCTGCTAGAGCACTGAAAAGAGAGCAGACAACCAAGGAATCTCAAAGAAGAAATCTCACAAATGGAACAACAGATCCACTGTTTGTACCTTGCATTTCTTCAGTGTGTTATGAAAGGGGCTGAGTAACCAGAACATTCTCTCCCCATGTTGACTGTATACCACACCTGACTGTGTTTTTGGTGACTTTACAGACATTTTACAGAGGTGAGCCAACTCACAAGACGGATCCTTCTGTTCGAGCACTGAAAAGAGAGCAGAGAACAATCATTCTATTACAAAATCTCACACAAAGGAACAATGTCAGGTCCACTGTTCGTACCTTGCATTTCTTCAGCGTTCTGAAAGGGCCTGGGTAACAGTCTTTCTCTCCTAACTGGGATTTTGTTTTTGAAGACTATGCTACAATTCATTGCCGTTATCCTCAGTTCCAGCTGCACTGTGGGGCTGGTGTCAGTTTGTGAGGACTTTCATGTAGGGTATCACATAGAGATCAGTGGCAACCAGCAGGAGTTCTGCCCTTTTATCCCGTTTCTGGCTTGTCCTTTGATTTCAACCAGCGGGCAGTGCCATTTCAAAGAATGGAACCTAAACGCGTAGCAAGCTTAGTCTAGTATGATGTAGTGGTCTTTTCTGTGCTGTTGTTGTGGATCGTTGCTTTACATATTGACAGCATAACAAGATTCTCTCTCTTTTCATTTTACCTTGCTGTTTATAGTGCTGATGGAAAAATCATTGCTTCATATTTCCTCTGTTCCCCTTTTCTCTTCCCAGCTCCCTCCAGACGGAAAATGACGATGATGTGACAAACAAAACGTGGGTGTTGACTCCCAAAGTGTACGAGAGCGATGTCACCAACATCCTAAACAGCCTACTAGATGGCTACGATAACAAACTGCGACCAGATATAGGAGGTAGGTGTCATACCACTGCACATTGATTGGCTGCTGCTGCTATGGCCGCTCTCCCCAAAGATCAATCCACATTTGCATCAACACCTTCGTCACAATCTATCTACGTCAGTATTTTCAAGCCATGAGTGATGAGCAGACACCATCATCACTGATAGCATCATCACAGACAGCCCTCTCATTTCACTGAGCCCATTCAGTCTACAGGGCCATAGGCCCGCCCCAGTATGACTTGTGTAAAGGTTGGCGCAACAGAAACAACATTCTAGCATTATTATGCAGACGCAGTGTGAGCTATGAAACCTGGACGGCTGGTTATCCATCATGGGCCTATTAGCCTCGTCTGTCCCTGCACTGCTGTTGGCCAAGTATAGAGCCAGTGAAGTAGCTTTCTCTCCCTTCACTTGGGCTGGCAGCTGGGGTCAGCTCCCATGTTCAGACAGAAAATGCATACAGCTACAATAGATTTACCGAGGCAGCCGCCACCATCTTACCATCAAACATGATCTGATGTTGCACCCTGTCATCTCCCAGACTGCCAGAGTTACACAGTGGGTATAATTAGCTAACAACTACCAAGAGTGCCCCGTTTTTTCTCCAACATGCACTGAACACTGGGATTTGGATTCATTGCGGATTCAAGTCCATTGTGCAGCTCATTCAATTGTAGTGCTGATGCAGTCTATGTATAGCAAAATAGCTAACAAGAGATATATGTGGGGAATGACATTTGAATTTCCTCGCATTATGATATCACAAGGACACAGGCTGCAATGTTGTTATCTGCTAAAAAGGAAATGGTGTGCGTCATGGCATGCAGGTATAGACAAGGTATAATATAAAGCCAACCTGGAGCCAAAGGAAATAAGGACGTCCAAACGGCAGTTTGCTGCATTTGTTGTTTGGCTATAGGTTTTACACACCATTGCACCTTTGATGAGTATTCCCATGATGAATGTAGCAGTTTGTTTATACAACTGCGTTAATGTTATCATCCTCAAAAGTGGTGTGGGAATTCAGAAAGCCAAGCTATGTTTTTATTTAATTTGTATACGGTCATATTTATTGTGTTTTTCAAATAAATCTATTTACCAGTTGACAATTGGAACTAAATCTGGCTTTAAGTTTTAGTTTTTATCATGCTATGTTTTTGACACCGATTATGCAGTCGGAAACTCACTAAATGGGGCCAGTTTATGTCCACTCACTATATAATCTCTAGTAACATGCCTTTTATGGTGAGAGAGTTTGTGATTGGAGATAAACTAGAAGCCGTGTCTGTGTTGTGTCAAAGCCTTTACCACATCAATATCGTGGAAAAGCAGAGATTGTCTCAGGCTCAGGACAGATGTAGGATCCTAAAATTATTTTCTCTTACAAAAACATATATCAAACCCTACAAAAATGTCCACATAATAATTAACATTTCCTGTCATTTTCCTGCTGTAGCCAACTGGCTCGCTATTAAGAGCCTACATCTGTACTGTATCATGCAGTAAGCTCCAGTACCATGGTGAACTTTGGACTGAGAGAGAGAGAGAGAGAGAGAGAGAGAGAGAGAGAGAGAGAGAGAGAGAGAGAGAGAGAGAGAGAGAGAGAGAGAGAGAGAGAGAGAGAGAGAGAGAGAGAGAGAGAGAGAGAGAGAGAGAGAGAGAGAGAGAGAGAGAGAGAGAGAGAGAGAGAGAGAATTTAGTGCAGGGTAGTAAAATCTGTTTTCAGCACCATGGACAGCTCCATGGTGCCATCATTTTACACTCGGACACACTAACTGCTATAGTAGTACAAGCTATTTAGCTCTGACATAAGATAGACATGAATAATACCTAAACACAGAATATCGAATGTGCATCATAACACTTGTTTTTTCTTCTTTCAGTAAAGCCAACCGTGATCCAAACTGACATGTTTGTCAACAGTATTGGCCCAGTGAATGCTATCAATATGGTGAGTATATAGAGAGAGTCCCATCTCAAATTACAATCTGCTGCTACTGTTTATTATCTATCCTGTTGCCTAGTCACTTTATCCCTACCTATATTTACATATCTACCCCAATTACCTCGTAACCCTGAACATCGACTCGGTACATGTACCCCGTGTATATAGCCATAAGGGCTTTTGTTGTGAAGACCTATAGGGTGGATGAGTTAAGGCTGTTTGTGCAGTACTTTATATAGACAAGTTATCGTTACTCATTGTGTGTTGATTCCTTCTGTTATTATTGTTCTATTATTTATCAATTCATTTTTTGATTTTAAATGTTTTGTATTGTTGGGAAGGGCCCGTAAGTAAGCATTCCACTGTTAGTGTACACCTGTTGTTTACCAAGCATGTGACAAATACAGTTGGATTTAATTGATTTGATGTCTATCAGTAGCCGCCAATCATTGCACTTTTTCAGGCATATTTTATTTACGTCATGGTCTGTTCATGTACATGCCAAGTTTGTTTTAAAAATAGATAGATACATTGAAAGCCGTAATGTTGATGAATTGCATTAAGTAATGAATGCCATAACTGTGTTGCTTTCATGTCATGTCATGGATTGTTGCATAAATCTAACTTAAGATACCTTGCACAAGGTAATATCATAGCTTTTGTTTCATTGCCTTGGCTATGGTTGTCGGAAACACATCCAAAATTCTATGGAGTAGGCCTATACAAACTTGATGGAATAAGCTACTCCAAGATGGTTGTTGCTATTTGTAGACAGTACAGGAGTTACTGTAAGCTGGGCTGTAAAAATAGGGCAGGGTGTGTAGGGTGAGATAAGTGGACTGCATTGCTTAGAGAGCCTGCAACCACTGTGTCCCATTGTACTCCAGTTAAAATCCATGCTGAGGTTCCAATTCCATTGTAATTCAGCACAACAATCTCATCTCCACCATAGGCAAGCGCCAAGCCACAGAGAAAATCTTAACACAAGCATGGCTCTGTTACTGTCATCGTGGAGTTTAAAGACAGTCACTCGTTTGATCTTCTTGTTCTTAATCACCTTCATCCTCCATAGCAACCAGCTCACATTTCTTAGTGTTTATGTGTGTGTGTTTGCATGTGTGTGTTGTGTGTCTGTTTGTGTGTGAGTGTACCTTTGTGTGTACGTGCATGTCAAGACCATATTGATTGCCGTACATTCAGATGTAATCAGTGCTGGGTACGTTCACATGAAATCACGTCATGGCTGTTGTTGAGGATTGTGGTGAGGATGCTAGCTTTTCTAAAGAGAAGAGGATTATGGGTCAACTGATGATGCTGGAGTGTGTATCAAAGCATGAACAGTATAGAATGCAGGACTACTCACTTTGCCACAGCTTTTAGCAGCATCCATTTGGTGCAAGGCCTGCTTGGGTCGTAAGTTGAAATGTCCTGTTGAGAATAGCAAGATCCTGCTTTCTGGTCAGTAGTCATGGCGTTGGAGTTTAACCGGAAGCCGTTGCTATAACAACGTTTATAAATGCTTACCTGTGCATGCACAATTCCTATTCTGAACAGGAAGCAATCTAGCTACATTTATAATGGGAATCTGACTGGTAGCAGGAGGCTTACAGTATAGTATCCTCCAAACTGGTTTCAGTAGTGTCACGGGTGTCGTAGGGCGTAGACCAAAACGCAGCGGGAAAATGTATACTCATCTTCTTTTATTTAGGACAAAGAAGGAAAACCAAAACAAACAAGTATACAAATCCACAACGACGATTAACAGTCCTGTAAGGCATGGAGCTATACACAGAAACAATCTCCCACAAAATCCCATGACAAACACACTCCTAAATATAGGACCTTCAATCAGAGGCAACGATAGACAGCTGCCTCCAATTGAAGGCCCCAATCCCCATTACCAAAACATAGAAATACAAACACCTAGACAGAACATAGAAATAAACTAACATAGAACAATAACCAAAACCCTGGACTAATAAATCAAATACCCCTCTACATACACAACCACCCCGAACCATATAAACCAAATACCCCCTCTACATGTACACATACACAAACACACCCTAAACCACATAAAACAAATACCCCCTGCCACGTCCTGACCAAACTACAAGAACAGATAACCCCTTTACTGGTCAGGACGTGACAAGTAGACTATGGCTATGGAGGTAAAAGAGATACTACGTAAGTAGAAGTCTACGGGATGTTTGCAAATATGGCCAAAACTGCATGTTTTAAAACTCCAGTTTTGGGCTTGATGTGTCAATGTACAGTATAGTTCATGTACACCAATAAAATATTCATTGAATGATTGTTTTACCTTATTTAACCACGGAATCCCTAGTTTGACATAGGTTTTAGACCACCAGAGTTATCCTGTTGAGGCCAGGGGGCAGGATCTTATCCCGGTATTGGGATTCATTGTCATGTGACCATGGCGGGGAATTCAAAACTGCAAGAGTAATCATTTCAAATAATCAAATAATCAACTATTTTCCTCCATTTGAAAGATATATCTCCTAAATCTAACCACGCTGTCCGATTTTCAGAGGCTTTACGGAGAATGCATAAAGTTAGGTTATGTGAGGAGAGTACATTGACAATAGCTGCGTGTAATGTTTAGCCAATTCAAAGAAGGGCATCAACAGACAGAAAACTAGCTAGAATTATGCACTTACCTTTGACAATCTGCATCAGATGACACTCATAGGACATTATGTTAGACAATACATGCATTTTTAGTTCCATCAAGTTCATATTTATATCCAAAAACAGCATTTACAGTCGCGGTGAAATTCAGAATTTTTTTCGGCTCGAATGCTCCCAGTGAATCCAGCATTACAAATCACGGAATTACTATTCGAAAACATTGGTAAATTATAATATTGTCATTCAAAGAATAATATATTATCATTTCGTAATTGCTACCGAATGGCCAGATCTCAAAATAACTTTACTGGGAAATCACATTTTGCTATAAACTGGGTACTATGCTAACAACATAAGCTAAGCTATAAGCTAAGCTAAGCTAAGCTATACCGTTAGCATTAGCATCATCTAATATCGATAATAACATTCTAAATATCCCCTTACCTTTGATTATCTCCATCAGAAGGCGCTGCCAGCGATCCCAGGTCCAGAACAAATGTGGTTTCTTTTGACAAAGTTCATAATTTATGTCCAAATAGTTAGCGTTCAGTAGGCTCCCACAAAATGAGGTGGGCAGTGTAAAGTCACGCCGAAAAGCTAAAAAAAACCTAGTAAATAATCTATTTATGTTTGTTCAAACATGTCAAACGTTGTTTAGCATTAATCTTTTGGTCCATTTTTAACGTGAAACATCAGTAAACATCAGTAATATTTTCACACAACCTATCAAGTGTCTAGAATAAACGATTATGACAAAGACACTTCTCAGATTCATGCGCAGGCGCAAAAAATGAAGTGATGACGTGTCAACTTGTAAGCATTCTAATTCGGTCTGTATTCATGACAGATGCTTCCAACAACTTTCTAAAGATCGTTGACATCTAGTGGAAGCAGTAGGAGTTGCGAACTGAATCCTTTCTCACTGTGGTATCTATAAAACAATGACACTAAATAGTACAGTCACAAAATTCTCATTTTTTAAAATCTATTTTTCACAGGTTTTTGCCTGCAATATGAGTTTTGTTATACTTACAGACACCATTCAAACTGTTTTAGAAAATTCAGAGTGTTTTCTATCCAAATCTGGTAATAATATGCATATCCTAGCTTCTGAGTTGGTGTAGGTGGCAGTTAAAAATGGGCACATATTTTTTCCAAAATTCTCAACACTGCCCCCGTAGCCCGTAGAGGTTATGAGGTTTTAGGCAGACTTTTTTCCCAACATACGGGTTATATGGAATCTGGTGACGTACTGTCGGCTTGTGTTCCCATGACCTAGCCAAGCCCCTGGCCATTTGAATAACAGCCAGCCATAAGCACTTGAAACAGTGCAATGTGCATTCTCTCATTCCTACGAGACAGACAGCCTACAGTAGTTGACCCGCTAGCTAGTTAGTAGTAAACACACATCTTCTCAAGAACAAAACACGTCACCCGAACAGGTAATGTAGCTACAGTGCATTCGAAAAGTATTCAGACCCCTTGACTTGTTCCCCCCCAAACAATACGTTACAGCCTTATTCTAAAATTGATTAAATATTTTTTTCCCTCATCAATCTACACACAATACCCCAAAAACAGGTTATTAATTATTTTTGCAAATGTATAAAAAAAATATATACAGTACCAGTCAAAAGTTTGGACACCTACTCATTCAAGAGTTTTTATTTTATTTGTACTATTTTCTACATTGTAGAATTATAGTGAAGACATCAACAGTATGAAATAACACATATGGAATCATGTAGTAAACAAAAAAGTGTTAAACAAATCAAAATATATTTTAGATTCTTCAAAGTAGCGACCCTTTGCCTTGATGACAGCTTTGCACACTTGGCATTCTCTCAACCAGCTTCACATGGAATGTTTTTTCAACAGTCTTGAAGGAGTTTCCACATATGCTGAGCACTTGTTGGCTGCTTTTCCTTCACTCTGCAGTCCAACTCATCCCAAACATTCTCAGTAGGGTTCAGGTTGGGGGATTGTGGAGGCCAGGTCACCTGATGCAGCACTCCATCACTCTCCTTCTTGGTCAAATAGCTCTTACACAGCCTGGAGTTCTGTTGGGTCATTGTCTTGTCGAAAAAGAAATGATAGTCCCACTCAGCGCAAACTGATGCCAGGCGGCCAGCTCTAGGAATAGTCTTGGGGGTTCCAAACTTCTTCCATTTAAGAATGATGGAGGCCACTCTGTTCTTTGAACTTCAATGCTGCGAAAATGTTTTGGTACCCTTCCCCAGATCTCTGCCTCTACACAATCCTGTCTCAGAACTCTAAGGGCAGTTCCTTTGACCTCATGGCTTGGTTTTTGCTTTGACCTGCACTGTCAACTGTGGGACCTTATATAGACAGGTGTGTGCCTTTCCAAATCATGTCCAATCAATTGAATTTACCACAGGTGGACTCCAATCAAGTTGTAGAAACATCTCAAGGATGATCAATGGAAACAGGATGCACCTGAGCTAAATGTTGAGTCTTGTAGCAAAGCATCTGAATACTTATGTAAATAAGCTAAATTTGCAACAATTAAAAAAAAATCAGATTTCACCTTGTCATTACGGGTTATTGTGTGTAGATTGATGTGGAAAAACTATTATTTAATCCATTTTAGAATACGACTGTAACGTAAACATTTTTGGAAAAAGTCAAGGCGTCTGAATACTTTCCCAATGACCTGTATATAGTCTATGCATAATATGTCTTTATTAAAGGTCGCTGGTTCGAATCCTGAGCCGACTAGGTTACAAATCTGTCATTGTGCTCTTGAGCAAGGCACTCAATCTTAGTTGCTCCTGTATGTCGCTCTGGATAAGCGTGTCTGCTAAATGACTTAAATGTTAAATGTAAATGATTATACTTGTTGTTGTTTTTTACTGTGAAAGCCCATTATCTCAGAGACTTAGATCAGACTGGGGTGGAATAGGATGGACCCCTCTACTGTGTTGAGAAACAAAGGTGGGATAGGCAGTATATTTCAGCTCCCGCTTGGAAGGCCCAAATTAAAAGGCCAAGAGTGCCAAGTCATTGAATTTGGGATGTCCGTTTAAAAATCACAATAACAGCCAATTGAATTGGCATAAATGTCTGCCGGGTAACAGGGTTGCTTTTTATTTCGTTCATGACTCTTTGTTATGGATTTGGGCTTTACTGTTAGGCTAAGCATTGTAGAAAAGGTAATGACTATGTCCTCTCACACACAAATCCACACATTTCTCTCTCTCTCTCTCTCTCCTATTCTCTCTTTCACTTTCCCTCTTTTTCTTCCTTTTTCTCTCTCTCTCTCACACTCAAACACACACGACCACACACACATACACTCCTCTCTCCTTTCTCCAGTGTTCTATTGAATAGCCTTCATATATATTTTCTAGGCCTGTTGAATGGGAGACAGAGAGCACTGCAGGAAGGGTTTTGTCAGAGTGAGAGCAAAGTGCTTCTCAGGGAGGTTATTAGGTTAGATAATGCTTCTGCTAAACAAGGGAAGCCATTAATTGCCCCGTTAAACATTTCATTTTCAGTTTGAGGGGCTCAAGGTGGCCCAGTGCAGCTGCATTCTTTAAAAGGAACAAAGGATTCATGCATGGCCTGAAAGGAAGCCATTTTGCTTTGAGAAAGTGCTCTGCCAATGTATCCCAGACAGCAGTTTTACCATGTAGTTATAAAACTGCCCTCAGTTAAACGGGTTCGGTGGAACATGGAGAGTGATTTGTATTCAACGTTTTGGAGGACACTCATTCCTGTTTAGAGTCTCAGGGTGTTCTACAGTAGTTTTTATTCATTGTTAAATTTCAACACAGAATTTAACGTGTATATACACTACCGTTCAAAAGTTTGGGGTCACTTAGACATTTCCTTGTTTTTGAAAGAAAAGCACAGTTTTGTCCATTAAAATAACATCAAATTGATCAGATATGTGGATATGTGGTCTCACCTAGCTATCTTAAGATGAATGCACTTACTGCAAGGCGCTCTGGTTAAGAGCATCTGCTAAATTACTAAAATGTCAAATGTAAATGTTTTACATACAGATCTCATATGTAGCATTTGTACAGTTCTTAATTAAAATGTGTTACATTTGATTGTGTAAAACATAGCAGTACTACTTATTTCTCTGAGAGTGAGTATTATTAACCCAGTATTATTAATTTCTCTGAAATGAAACCATGAAGTGATTTTAAACAAATACATTGCTGTCATTGAACAACCTCATGCCATGATTAGATAGTGGAAATAACACACCAATCTCTCTCTTTCATAATTTATTTAATAAAAGCTAATTTACCAACATTTGGACAGTGACACAATTTGCATAATTTTGTCTCTGTACGCCACCACAATGGATTTCAAAGGAAACAATCAACATGTGCTTTAAGTGTATACTTTCATCTTTAATTTAAGAGTTTTGTCAAAATTATTGTATGAACTGTGTAGGAAATACAACCATTTTTATACATAGCCCCCCCAATTTTAGGGGCTCAAAAGTAATTGGACAAACTAACATAATCATAAATTAAATTGTGAGTTGTAATACTTGGTTGCAAATCATTTACAGTCAATGACTGCCTGAAGTCTGGAACCCATAGACATCACCAGATGCTGGGTTTCTTCCCTGGTGATGCTCTGCCAGGCCTTTACTGCAGCTGTCTTCAGTTCCTGCTTGTACTTGGGGCATTTTATCTTCAGTTTTGCCTTCAGCAAGTGAAATGCATGCTCAATTGGATTCAGATCAGGTGATTGACTTAGTCATTGCAGAACATTCCACTTCTTTAAAAAAAGAAAAAATATTTAACCTTTATTTAACCAGGTAGGCTAGTTGAGAACAAGTTCTCATTTGCAACTGCGACCTTGCCAATATAAAGCATAGCAGTTAGACACATACAACACAGAGTTACACATGGAATGAACAAAACATACACTCAATAATTTAGTAGAAAAAAATAAAACAAAAACTCTATATACAGTGAGTGCAAATTAGGTAAAATAAGGGAATTAAGGCAATAAATAGGCCATGGTGGCAAAGTAATTACAATATGGCAATTAAACACTGGAATGGTAGATGTGCAAGTAGAGATACTGGGGTGCAAAAGGAGCAGAATAAATAAATAAATACAGTTTGGGGATGAGGTAGATAGATGGGCTGTATACAGATGGGCTATAAACAGGTGCAGTGATCTGTGAGCTGCTCTGACAGCTGGTGCTTAGAGCTAGTGAGGGAGATGGGAATCTCCAGCTTCAGAGATTTTTGCAGTTCATTCCAGTCATTGGCAGCAGAGAACTGGAAGGAAAGTCGACCAAAGGAGGAATTGGCTTTGGGGGTGACCAGTGAGATATACCTGCTGGAGCGCGTGCTACGAGTGGGTGCTGCTATGGTGACCAGCCAGCTGAGATAAGGTGGGGCTTTACCTAGCAGAGACTTGTAGATAACCTGTAGCCAGTGGGTTTGGCGACGAGTATGAAGTGAGGGCCAGCCAACGAGAGCGTAAAGGTCGCAATGGTGGGTAGTGTATGGGGCTTTGGTGACAAAACGGATGGCACTGTGATAGACTGCATCCAGTTTGTTGAGTAGAGTGTTGGAGGCTATTTTATAGATGACATTGCCGAAGTCGAGGATCGGTAGGATGGTCAGTTTTACGAGGGTATGTTTGGCAGCATGAGTGAAGGATGCTTTGTTGCGAAATAGGAAGCCGATTCTAGATTTAATTTTGGATTGGAGATCCTTAATATGAGTCTGGAACGAGAGTTTACAGTCTAGCCAGACACCCAGGTATATGTCGTTATCCACGTATTCTAAGTCAGAGCCGTCCAGAGTAGTGATGCTGGATGGGCGGGCAGGTGCGGGCAATGATCGGTTGACTTGCATGCATTTAGTTTTATTTGCGTTTAAGAGCAGTTGGAGGCCACGGAAGGAGAGTTGTATGGCATTGAAGCTCGTCTGGAGGTTAGTTAACACAGTGTCCAAAGAAGGGCCAGAAGTATACAGAATGGTGTCGTCTGCGTAGAGTTGGATCAGAGAATCACCAGCAGCAAGAGCGACATCATTGATGTATACAGAGAAGAGAGTCGGCCCAAGAATTGAACCCTGTGGCACCCCCATAGAGACTGCCAGAGGTCCGGACAACAGGCCCTCCGATTTGACACACTGAACTCTATCAGAGAAGTGGTTGGTGAACCAGGCGAGGCAATCATTTGAGAAACCAAGGCTGTTGAGTCTGCCAATAAGAATGTGGTGATTGACAGAGTCGAAAGCCTTGGCCAGGTTGATGAATACAGCTGCACAGTAATGTCTCTTATCGATGGCGGTTATGATATTGTTAAGGACCTTGAGCGTGGCTGAGGTGCACCCATGTCCGGTTCTGAAACCAGATTGCATAGCGGAGAAGGTACGGTGTGATTCAAAATGGTCGGTAATCTGTTTGTTAACTTGGCTTTCGAAGACCTTAGAGATGCAGGGTAGGATAGATATAGGTCTGTAGCAGTTTGGGTCTAGAGTGTCTCCCCCTTTGAAGAGGGGGATGACCGCGGCAGCTTTCCAATCTTTGGGAATCTCAGACGATACGAAAGAGAGGTTGAATAGGCTAGCAATAAGGGTTGCAATAATTTTGGCAGATAATTTTAGAAAGAGAGGGTCCAGATTGTCTAGCCCGGCTGATTTGTAGGGGTCCAGATTTTGCAGCTCTTTCAGAACATCAGCTGTCTGGATATGGGTGAAGGAGAAATGGTGGGGGCTTGGGCGGGTTGCTATGGAGGGTGCCGGGCAGTTGACCGGGGTAGGGGTAGCCAGGTGGAAAGCATGGCCAGCCGTAGAGAAATGCTTATTGAAATTCTTAATTATAGTGGATTTATCGGTTGTAACAGTGTTTCCTAGCCTCAGAGCAGTGGGTAGCTGGGAGGAGGTGCTCTTGTTCTCCATGGACTTTACAGTGTCCCAGAACTTTTTTGAGTTTGTACTGCAGGATGCAAATTTCTGTTTAATAAAGCTAGCCTTAGCTTTCCTAACTGCCTGTGTATATTGGTTCCTAACTTCCCTGAAAAGTTGCATATCACGGGGGCTATTCGATGCTAATGCAGAACGCCACAGGATGTTTTTGTGCTGTTCAAGGGCAGACAGGTCTGGAGTGAACCAAGGCCTATATCTATTCCTGGTTCTAAATTTTTTGAATGGGGCATGCTTATTTAAGATGGTGAAGAAGGCACTTTTAAAGAACAACCAGGCATCCTCTACTGTCGGGATAAGGTCGATGTCATTCCAGGATACCCCGGCCAGGTCGATTAGAAAGGCCTGCTCGCAGAAGTGTTTTAGGGAGCGTTTGACAGTGATGAGGGGTGGTCGTTTGATCGCAGACCCATTACGGATGCAGGCAATGAGGCAGTGATCGCTGAGATCTTGGTTGAAAACAGCAGAGTTGTATTTGGAGGGCGAGTTAGTTAGGATGATATCTATGAGGGTGCCTGTGTTTACGGATTTGGGGTTATATCTGGTAGGTTCATTGATAAGTTGTGTGAGGTTGAGGGCATCAAGCTTAGATTGTAGGATGGCCGGGGTGTTAAGCATGTCCCAGTTTAGGTCACCTAGCAGCACGAGCTCAGAAGATAGATGAGGGGCAATCAAATCACATATGGTGTCGAGGGCACAGCTGGGGGCAGAGGGTGGTCTATAGCAAGCGGAAACGGTGAGAGACTTGTTTCTGATAGGTACATTTTTAGAAGTAGGAGCTCGAATTGTTTGGGTACAGACCTGGATAGTAAGACAGAACTCTGCAGGTTATCTTTGCAGTAGATTGCAACACCTTTGGCAGTTCTATCTTGTCGGAAAATGTTATAGTTAGGGATGGAAATTTCAAGGTTTTTGGTGGGCTTCCTAAGCCAGGATTCAGACACTTTGCCTTAAAGTCTTGGGTTGCTTTCGCAGTATGCTTCGGGTCATTGTCCATCTGCACTGTGAAGCGCTGTCCAATGAGTTTTGAAGCATTTGACTGAATCTGAGCAAGTAATATAGCTCTAAACACTTCAGAATTCATTCTGCTGCTTTTGTCAGCAGTCACATCACAATAAATACAAGGGAAACAGTTCCATTGGCAGCCATACTGTACATGCCCACGCCATAACACTACCTCCACCATGCTTCACAGATGAGGTGGTATGCTTCGAATCATGAGCAGTTCCTTCCCTTCTCCATACTCTTCTCTTGCCATCATTCTGGTACAAGTTGATATTTGTCTCATCTGTTTTTGAAGCTTAACAATAGTTACATCTTGTGGTAAACCCTCTGTATTTACTCTGGTGAAGTCTTCTCTTGATTATTGACTTTGACACAGATACGCCTACCTCCTGGAGGGTGTTCTTGATCTGGCCAACTGTTGTGAAGGGGTTTTTCTTCACCAGGGAAAGAATCTTCTGTCGTCCACCACAGTTTTTTCCCGTGGTCTTCAGGGCCTTTTGGTGTTCCTGAGCTCACCAGTGCGCTCTTTCTTTTTAAGAATGTATCAAATAGTTTATTTGGCCACACCTAATGTTTTTGCTATCTCTCTGATGCCTTTGTTTTGATTTTTCAGCCTAATGATGTCTTGCTTCACTGGCAGTGACAGCTCTTTGGACTTCATATTGAGGGTTAAGGAATACCTGGGATAGGATAAAGTAATCCTTCTAACCCTCCCCCCTACCCTCCCCCCCAAAAAAGGTATAGATGTACTATTGTAAAGTGGTTGTTCCACTGGATATCATAAGGTGAATGCACCAATTTGTAAGTCGCTCTGGATAAGAGCGTCTGCTAAATGACATAAATGTAAAATGTAAATGCAAATCAGGTGAACGGTGTAGGAATTGCAGGACATTTTTTATGTGGTACCCCCCTTTAACGTACCTCCCTTTAAGGGACCAAAAGTAATTGGACAATTGGCTGCTCAGCTGTTCCATGGTCAGGTGTGTTATTCACTCATTAGTTAATTTACAAGTAAGCAGATAAAAGGTCTAGAGTTGATTTCAAGTGTGGCATTTGCATTTGGAATCTCTTACTGTTAACTTGTTGGGGATAGGGGGCAGTATTTGCACGGCCGGATAAAAAACGTACCCGATTTAATCTGGTTACTACTCCTGCCCAGTAACTTGAATATGCATATAATTAGTAGATTTGGATAGAAAACACTCTAAAGTTTCTAAAACTGTGTGAATGGTGTCTGTTAGTATAACAGAACTCATATGGCAGTCAAAACCCTGAGACAAATCCTAACAGGAAATGGAAATCTGATGTGTGGAACAGGAAATGGAAATCTGGTGTGTGGAATCACTTCAAACCTTTGCCATTGAAACACACAGGGACTTATTAATAATTTAGCACTTCCTAAGGCTTCCACTAGATATCGACAGTCTTTACAAAGTGGTTTGAGTCTTCTATGGTCGAAACTGAATCAAAGAGAGGCTTGGGAATTTGGTCACGGGGGAGGGCTATTACTACTATGACGCGGGCACCCATGGGAAACCTTTTGTTCCGAAACGTTTAGTAAGACAATGCAATCGTCCGCCTTGAATATTATTGAAGCTCTGGTTGAAAAAGGCCCTAAAAATTTATGTTATACAACGTTTGACATGTTTGAACGAACGTAAATATATTTTTTTTGCACATTCGTGACGACAAGTCCCGCGCGCTTCAGTACATTATGAGTAGCCTTCGGAACACGCTAACAAGAAGGAACTATTGGGACATAAATGATTAACTTTTTCGAACAAAACTACATTTGTTGTGGACCTGGGATTCCTGGAAGTTCCTTCTGATGAAGATAATCAAAGGTAAGGGAATATTTACATTAGTATTTTTGATTTTAGATGGTTCCAAGATGGCGCTAACATGTATCGCCTAGCCTATTTTTCTGAGCATACCACGTCGTTTATTGCAAAGTGTGATTTCCCAGTAAAGTTATTTTTAAATCTGGCAATGCGGTTGCATTCACGAGATGTTCATCTATAATTCTTTGAATGACATTATTAATTTTTAATAATGTTTTCGAATAGCAATTTTGTAAATTGTAGCGCTGATTCACCGGAAGCATTTGAGGGAAAATATTTTCTGAACGTCACGCGCCGATGTAAAATGCTGTTTTATATATAAATATGAACTTTATCGAACAAAAAATGCATGTATTGTGTAACATTATGTCCTAGGAGTGTCATCTGATGAAGATTGTCAAAGGTTAGTGCTGCATTTAGCTGTGTTTTGGGTATTTGTGATGCATCTAGTTGCTTTGAAAATGGCAGTGTGATTTTTTTTGGCAGGGTACTCTCCTAACATAATGTAATGTTTTGCTTTTGCTGTAAAGCCTTTTTGAAATCGGACAACGTGGTTCGATTCAGGAAAGGTGTATCTATAAAATGGTGTAAAATAGTCATATGTTTGAGAAATTGAAGTTATAGCATTTATGAGGTTTTGTATTTCGCGCGACGCGATTCCACTGGCTGTTTTGGTCTAGGGTGGGACGCAAACGTCCCACCTTGCCCAGACAGGTTAACCTGTTGGGGCTAGGGGGCAGTATTTTCACGGCTGGATAAAAAAATGTACCCGATTTAATCTGGTTACTAATCCTACCCAGTAACTAGAATATGCATATACTTATTATATATGGATAGAAAACACCCTAAAGTTTCTAAAACTGTTTGAATGGTGTCTGTGAGTATAACAGAACTCATTTGGCAGGCAAAACCCTGAGACAGATTCTGACAGGAAGTGGATACCTGATGTGTTGAATTGCCTTTAAGCCTATGCCATTGAAAAACACAGGGGCTGATGAATGTTTTGGCACTTCCTATTGCTTCCACTAGATGTCACCAGCCTTTACAAAGTGTTTTGAGTCTTATACTGTGAGATCTGACCGAACAAGAGCCTTGGAACGGTGATGGCCCATTAGACACCTGGCGCGCGAGTTCATGTTGGGTACTCTCGTTCCAATACGTTTTAAAAGAGAACCCAATCGTCCGCCTTGAATTTTATTAATGTTCTGGTTAAAAAAGGCACTAATGATTTATGCTATACAACGTTTGACATGTTTGAACGAACGTAAATATATTTTTTCCCCTCGTTCATGAAGTGAAGTCCGGCTGGCTTAGATCATGTGCTAACAACACGGAGCTTTTTGGACATAAATGATGAGCTTTTTTGAACAAAACTACATTCGTTATGGACCTGGGATTCCTGGAAGTGACATCTGATGAAGAGAATCAAAGGTAATGGATTATTTACATAGTATTTTCGATTTTAGATCTCTCCAACATGGCGGTTAGTCTTGTATTGCAAAGCGTATTTTTCTGGGCGCAGTGCTCAGATTATTGCAGTGTGATTTCCCAGTAAGGTTATTTTTAAATCTGGCAAGTCGATTGCGTTCAAGAGATGTAAATCTATAATTCTTTGAATGACAATATAATATTTTACCAATGTTTTCTAATATTAATTATTTATTTTGTTGTGCTGACTTGACTGCCGGTTATTGGAGGGAAACGATTTCCTGAACATCAACTCCATAGTAAAACGCTGTTTTTGGATATAAATATGAACTTGATAGAACTAAAAATGCATGCATTGTCTAACATAATGTCCTAGGAGTGTCATCTGATGGAGATTGTAAAAGGTTAGTGCATAATTTTAGCTGATTTTATGGTTTTGGTGACGCCTGTCTTTGAATTGACAATACATTACACACAGCTATTGTCAATGTACTCTCCTAACATAACCTAACTTTATGCTTTCGCCGTAAACCTTTTTGAAATCGGACAACGTGGTTAGATTAAGGAGATGTTTATCTTTCAAAGGGTGTAAGATAGTTGTATGTTTGAAAAATTTGAATTTTGACATTTATTTGGTTTCAAATTTGCCGCTCTTGAAATGCACCTGCTGTTGATAGGGTGCGCCACGGGTGGCATGCTAGCGTCCCAAATAGCCCCAAGAGGTTAAAGAGGTAGGGTTTCAGGTGTCTCCGGAAGGTGGTGATTGACTCCGCTGTCCTGGCGTCATGAGGGAGCTTGTTCCACCATTGGGGTGCCAGAGCAGTGAACAGTTTTGACTGGGCTGAGCGGGAACTGTGCTTCTGCAGAGGTAGGGAGGCGAGCAGGCCAGAGGTGGATGAACGCAGTGCCCTTCTTTGGGTGTAGGGACTGATCAGAGCCTGAAGATACGGATGTGCCGTTCCCCTCAAAGCTCCGTAGGCAAGCACCATGGTCTTGTAGCAGATGCGAGCTTCAACTGAAAGCCAGTGGAGTGTGCGGAGGAGCGGGGTGACGTGAGAGAACTTGGGAAGGTTGAACACCAGACGGGCTGCGGCATTCTGGATGAGTTGTAGGGGTTTAATGGCACAGGCAGGGATCCCCGCCAACAGCGAGTTGCAGTAATCCAGACGGGAGATGACAAGTGCCTGGATTAGGACCTGCGCCGCTTCCTGTGTAAGGCAGAGTCGTACTCTGCGAATGTTGTAGAGCATGAACCTACAGGATCGGGTCACCGCCTTGATATTTGCGGAGAACAACAGGGTGTTTTCCAGGGTCACACCAAGGCTCTTAGCACTCTGGGAGGAGGACACAATGGAGTTGTCAACCGTGATGGCGAGATCATGGAACGGGCAGTCCTTCCCCGGGAGGAAGAGCAGCTCCGTCTTGCCGAGGTTCAGCTTGAGGTGGTGATCCGTCATCCACACTGATATGTCTGCCAGACATGCAGAGATGCGATTCGCCACCTGGTTATCAGAAGGGGGAAAGGAGAAGATTAATTGTGTGTCGTCTGTGTAGCAATGATAGGAGAGACCATGTGAGGGTATGACAGAGCCAAGTGACTTGGTGTATAGTGAGAATAGGAGAGGGCCTAGAACTGAGCCCTGGGGGACACCAGTGGTGAGAGCACGTGGTGTGGAGACGGATTCTCGCCATGCCACCTGGTAGGAGCGACCTATCAGGTAGGACGCAATCCAAAAGTGAGCCGCGCCGAAGATGCCCAACTCGGAGAGGGTGGAGAGGAGGATCTGATCGTTCACAGTATCGAAGGCAGCAGATAGGTCTAGAAGGATGAGAGCAGAGGAGAGAGAGATAGCTTTAGAGACACAGAGAAGAGCAGTCTCAGTTGAATGACCAGTCTTGAAACCTGACTGATTTGGATCAAGAAGGTCATTCTGAGAGAGATAGCAAGCGAGCTGGCCAAGGACGGCACGCTCAAGAGTTTTGGAGAGAAAAGAAAGAAGGGATACTGGTCTGTTGTTGTTGACATCGGAGGGATCGAGTATAGGTTTTTTGAGAAGGGGTGCAACTCTCGCTCTCTTGAAGACGGAAGGGACGTAGCCAGCGGTCAAGGATGAGTTGATGAGCGAGGTGAGGTAAGGGGTCTCCGGAAATGGTCTGGAGAAGAGAGGAGGGGATAAGGTCAAGCAGGCAGGTTGTTGGGCGGCCGGCCGTCACAAGTCGCAAGATTTCATCTGGAGAGAGAGGGGAGAAAGAGGTCAAAGCATAGGGTAGGGCAATGTGAGCAGGACCAGCGGTGTCGTTTGACTTAACAAACGAGGATCGGATGACTTCAACCTTCTTTTCAAAATGGTTGACAAAGTAATCCGCAGAGAGGGAGGAGGGGGCGGGGGGGAGGAGGATTCAGGAGGGAGGAGAAGGTGGCAAAGAGCTTCCTAGGGTTAGAGGCAGATGCTTGGAATTTAGAGTGGTAGAAAGTGGTGTTAGCAGCAGAAACAGAGGAAGAAAATGTGGAGAGGAGGGAGTGAAAAGATGCCAGGTCCCCAGGGAAGCTAGTTTTCCTCCATTTCCGCTAGGCTGCCCGGAGCCCTGTTCTGTGAGCTCGCAATGAGTCGTCAAGCCACGGAGCAGGAGGGGAGGACCGAGCCGGCCGGGAGGATGGGGGACATAGAGAGTCAAAGGATGCAGAAAGGGAGGAGAGGAGTGTTGAGGAGGCAGAATCAGGAGATTGGTTGGAGAAGTATTGAGCAGAAGGAAGATATGATAGGATGGAAGAGGAGAGAGTAGCAGGAGAGAGAGAGCGAAGGTTGCGACAACGCAGTACCATCTGAGTATGGGCAGAGTGAGTAGTGTTGGAGGAGAGGGAAAGGATACAAGGTAGTGGTCGGAGACTTGGAGGGGAGTTGCAGTGAGAATATTAGAAGAACAGCATCTAGTAAAGATGAGGTCAAGCGTATTGCCTGCCTTGTGAGTAGGGGGGGACAGTGAGAAGGTGAGGTCAAAAGAGGAGAGGAGTGGAAAGAAGGAGGCAGAGAGAAATGAGTCAAAGGTAGGGAGGTTAAAGTCATCCAGAATTGTGAGGGGTGAGCCATCCTCAGGAAAGGAACTTATCAAGGCGTCAAGCTCATTGATGAACTCTCCAAGGGAACCTGGAGGGCGATAAATGATAAGGATGTTAACCTCTGGACGGGACGGGCATCCAGCGAAAAATCCTATCGCCATTAGCATAACAAAATGTAATTATTATTTTTTTTCAAATATAGGACTATTTTATATCGTTTTATAGATACACCTCTCCTGAATCGAACCACGTTGTCCGATTTCAAAAAGGTTTTACAACAAAAGCAAAACATTAGATTATGTTAGAGGAGTATATCGTAAAAGTAGCCACATAGCCATTTTCCGACCAACCACATGCATCACAAATATCCAAAAAACATCTAAATGCAGCACTAACCTTTGACAATCTTCATCAGATGACACTCCTAGGACATCATGTTACACAATACATGCATTCTTTTGTTCGGTAAAGTTCATATTTATATATAAAAACAGCATTTTACATCGGCGCGTGACGTTGACTAACTATTTTCCCTCAAATGCGTCTGGTGAAACAGCGCTACAATTTACTAAATTACTATTCGAAAACATTTTTAAAATGTAATATTGTCATTCTAAGATTTATAGATTAGCATCTCTTGAAAGCACCTGCAATGCCAGATTTAAAAATAACTTTACTGGGTATTCACACTTTGCGATAAAAGGGGATGCAATACTCAGAAAAAATAGGCTAGCAATACAGGTCAGCGCCATCTTGGAACAATCGCATATCAATTCTATTCTTGTATACTATTGTCAATAATCCCTTACCTTTGATTATCTTCATCAGAAGGCACTTCCAGGAATCCCAGGTCCACAACAAATGTATTTTAGTTTGAAAAAGTTAATCCTTTATTTCCCAATAGCTTGTTGTTGTTAGCGCATTCTGAAGGCTGCTCCAAAAGTACCGTCGGCCGCGGGACTTCTCTCTCAACAAAATGCATTATTTTTTTTTATTTAAGTTCGTTCAAACATGTCAAACGTTGTATAACATAAATCTTTAGGGCCTTTTTCAACCAGAGCTCCAATAAGATTCAAGGGGGACGGTTGCATTGTCTTTCTAAACGTTTCGAAAGGGGAGGGTAGCCAGGGGCGCCGGCGTCATAATGGTGATGGCCCTCTCCATGTGACCACTTTCCACAGACTCTCATTCTGTCAGTTTTCACAGTAGAAGGCTCAAACCACTTTGTAAAGACTGGGGACATTTAGTGGAAGCAATAGGAAGTGCTCAATGAACCATAGCTCACGGTGTGATTTATAGGCAAAGTGATGAAGTTAAGTCCGCAATTCAGAATTCCACATCCTGTTACGATCTGTCTCGGGGTTTTGACTGCCATATGAGTTCTGTTATACTCACAGACACCATTCAAACAGTTTTAGAAACTTTAGGGTGTTTTCTATCCACAAGTATTAATTATATGCATATCCTAGCTTCTGAGTTTGAGTAGGAGGCCGTTTAAAATGGGCACTAATATTTTTCAAAAATCGCTGTAGTGCCCCCTATCTTAGGCGTCCGTCAAGAGGTTAACTTCTTATGGCTTGAATCCCGTTAGCGGGATCGATATGACGACAGCCAGTGAAAGTGCACTGTATTATACACCATTTTAAAGATAAGATTCTCAATCTAACCACAGTGTCCGATTTCAAAAAGGCTTTATGGCGAAAGCACAACATTAGATTATGTTAGGACAGCACCTAAACAAGAAAAACCACACAGCCATTTTCCAAGCAAGCAGAGGCATCACAAAAACCAGAAAGTCAGCTAAAATGAATTACTAACCTTTGATGATCTTCATCAGATGACACTCCCAGGACTCAATGTTACAAAATACATGTATGTTTTGTTCGATAAAGTTCATATTTATATCCATAAACCCCATTTTACATTGTCGCATGATGTTCAGAAAATGTATTTCCACCAAAACTCCTGGTGAATGAGCACATCAATTTACAAAAATACTCATCATAAACATTGATAAAATTTACAACAGTTATTGAAAGAATTATAGATATACTACTCCTTAATGCAACCGCTGTGTCAGATTTTAAAATAGCTTTTCGGCGAAAGCATATTTGTCAATATTCTGAGTACAGAGCTCAACCATCAAAGCAAGCTATACAGATACCAGCAAAGGTATGGAGTCAACTAAACTCAGAATTAGTATTATAAATATTCTCTTACCTTTGCTGATCTTGGTCGGAATGCACTACCATGACTCCTACTTCCACAAGAAATATTATTTTTGTTCAAAATACTCCATATTTATGTCCAAATACCTCCGTTTTGTTCATGCGTACAGATCACTATCCAAAGGCATAACGCGTGAGCGTAAAATAAGAGGCAAAAAGTCAAATAGTTCCATTACCGTTCGTAGAAACATGTCAAATGATGTTTACAATTAATCCTTAGGGTCTTTTTAACATAAAACGTTGATAATATTCCAACCGGACAGTAGCGTATTCATTACAGAAGAAAAAGAAGGAGCGGCGCGCCAAATATGCCCGCGCAGTACACAACTCACTGGTCCCAGGCAGTCCACAGATAGACTGAGCTCCTATTCTCTGCCCAGTATCAGGAGACGCATGAAACAAGTTTCTAAAGGCTGTTGACAGCCAATGAAAGCCTTAGGAAGTGCAAAATGACCCCACAGACACTGTAGTTTGAACAGAGATTAGGTAGAAGAACTACAAATCACTTCCTGGTTGGATTTTTTCTCAGGTTTTTGCCTGCAATATGAGTTCTGTTATACTCACAGACATCATTCAAACAGTTTTAGAAACTTCAGAGTGTTTTCTATCCAAATCTACTAATGATATGCATATCTTAGTTTCCGGAAGTGAGTAGGAGGCAGTTTACTCTGGGCACGTCAGTCATCCAAGCGACTCAATACTGCCAGCATCCATAAGAAGTTAAGGTCCTGGAGTGGCATAGCCAGTCTCCAGACCTTAATCCCATAGAAAATCTGTGGAGGGAGCTGAAGGTTCGAGTTGCCAAACGTCAGCCTCGAAACCTTAATGACTTGGAGAAGATCTGCAAAGAGGAGTGGGACAAAATCCCTCCTGAGATGTATGCAAACCTGGTGGCCAACTACAAGAAACGTCTGACCTCTGATTGCCAACAAGGGTTTTGCCACCAAGTACTAAGTCATGTTTTGCAGAGGGGTCAAATGCTTATTTCCCTCATTAAAATGCTAATCATTTCATAACGTTTTTGACATGCGTTTTTCTGGATTTTTTGTTGTTATTCTGTCTCTCACTGTTCAAATAAACCTACCATTAAAATTATAGACTGATCATTTCTTTGTCAGTTGGCAAACGTACAAAATCAGCAGGGGATCAAATACTTTTTTCCCTCACTGTACATCTGCAAGCAGAGTCTGAACATCGGACAGGATGGCATTGTCTCCCTCAATACGTGCAATGGCTACTGCTATATGTTTCAGGAGTTTCAGGCTGCTTACCACTCTCTCCCAAAATACATCATCCAGGAGGATCCTCTTCATGGGGCTGTCCATATCGGCAGACTGTGATATGGCCATTTCTTGGAGGGACTCCTTCACCTCTAGGAGACTGTCAAACATGATGACAACACCACCCCAACGGGTGTTGCTGGGCAACTTCAATGTGGTACTCTAATTCTTCTCACTTTGCTTTGTGAGGTAGATTGCTGCTATAACTTGATGACCCTTCACATACCTAACCATTTCCTTGGCTCTCTTGTAGTGTATCCATTGTTTTTAGTGCCATGATGTCCTTGTGGAGCAGAGTCAATGCAAGAGCAGCACAGCCAATGGGTGTGATGTGAGGGTAGGACTCCTCCACTTTAGACCAAGCAGCCTTCATGTTCGCAGCACTGTCTGTCACCAGTGCAAATACCTTCTGTCCAAGGTCATTGATGACTGCCTTCAGCTCATCTGCAATGTAGAGACCGGTGTGTCTGTTGTCCCTTGTGTCTGTGCTCTTATAGAATACTGGTTGAGGGGTGGAGATGATGTAGTTAATTATTCCTTGCCCACGAACATTCAACCACCCATCAGAGATGATTGCAATACAGTCTGCTTTCTCTATGATTTTCTTGACCTTCACTTGAACTCTGTTGAACTCTGCATCCAGCAAATGAGTAGATAAAGCATGTCTGGTTGGAGGGGTGTATGCTTGGCAAAAAACATTCAGAAATCTCTTCCAATACATATTGCCTGTGAGCATCAGAGGTGAACCAGTTGCATACACAGCTTGAGCAAGATGTTCATCAGAATTTCTCTGACTCTGTTCCTCCATTGAGTCAAAAAAACTTCTGATTCCAGGAGGGCCATGAGCTGTTGCTATCGATAAGGTGTCTGATTCATCATTTTCACCTCGAATTAAAGTAGAGGGACATTTGTCAGAGGTTGCTTGCTGTGAGCGCTGAGGGAACTTTATGCACTTTGCCGGATGATTCTGCATCTTTGTTGCATTCTTCACATATGATTTGTCACAGTATTTGCAAATGTACACAGCTTTTCCTTCTACATTAGCTGCAGTGAAATGTCTCCACACATCAGATAGTGCCCGTGGCCTTTTCCTGTAAAGATTAGAAAAACAATTGTAAAAAAAGCCCAAATATAATTCCATGTACAGATAAATAGTTAAGCAGTTAGATTAAACAACTCCTTTGTAAAAGAAATGTCTTAAAATGAAACATGTATGGAAACAGGTGAATTAACACTCCTCAGTTAGCAGGCTCAAGCAACCTAAAACCCACATGCTAGCAAAAACTGACTAGCAGAAATTGCTAACAAGTTAGAAATGATTTAAACACACTTTGCTGTAGGCTACTATTTAATAGTTAACAAAACAATAATGTATGTCATATAAAATATATTCACCCCACCCAGTATCATAATCAAAACTTACCAGAAAGCATGTAGTCCTTGACTCAGACAGTGTAGTAGTGTGTGCTCAATAGCATCTCAGTGTGCAAGATCTTGAGAATCAGCTGTACATGGAAGAGGGCACTGCACATGTGAGGGAAGAATGCACTGTGCACGCAGAGGGTTGCAATTCCATTGAATTGGGGATATTATAACCAAAACATGCCACAAGACCTAGAATTGCCTGATGTGTATCCCACAAAAAAAGGTTCACATTTATAAGCTAACTTTTTAAATGAATTTAAGCAAAATTCCCCAAAGTCCCATGGAAAATTTCCAGAAACTTACCAGAAAGTTTCCAACCCTTTGCAACCCTAGCCAGGTCCATAAATATTTGGACATTGACCAAGTTATTATTATTTTAGCTGTCTACCACAGCATATTGCAGTTGACATTAAATAATGAATATGAGCTGAACGTGCAGACGTTCAGCTTTAATTTGAGGGAATTTACATCCAAATCTCCTCTCTGCACAGGCCACACAAACGCTTCACACCGCATGGCCGCTGCCACTCTAACCTGGTGGTCCCAGCGCCCACGACCCACGTGGAATTCCAGGTCTCCGGCAGCCTCTGGAACTGCCGGTCTGCGGCCAACAAGGCAGAGTTCATCTCAGCCTATGCTACCCTCCAGTCCCTCGACTTCTTGGCGCTGACGGAAACATGGATTACCACAGAAAATACTGCTACTCCTACTGCTCTCTCCTCGTCTGACCACGTGTTCTCGCATACCCTGAGAGCATCTGGTCAGTGGGGTGGTGGTACTGGAATCCTCATCTCTCTCAAGTGGACATTCTCTCTTTCTCCCCTGACCCATCTGTCTATCTCCTCCTTTGAATTCCATGCTGTCACAGTCACTAGCCCATTCAAACTTAATGTGCTTCTTCTTGAGCCACTCCTTTGTTGCCTTGGCTGTGTGTTTTGGGTCATTGTCATGCTGGAATACCCATCCACGACCCATTTTCAATGCCCTGGCTGAGGGAAGGAGCTTCTCACCCAAGATTTGACGGTACATGGCCCCTTCCATCGTCCCTTTGATGCGGTGAAGTTGTCCTGTCCCCTTAGCAGAAATATACCCCCAAAGCATAATGTTTCCACCTCCATGTTTGGCGGTGGGGATGGTGTTCTTGGGGTCATAGGCAGCATTCCTCCAAACACGGCGAGTTGAGTTGATGCCAAAGAGCTCCATTTTGGTCTCATCTGACCACAACACTTTCACCCAGTTGTCCTCTGAATCATTCAGATGTTCAATGGCAAACTTCAGATGGGCATGCATATGTGCTTTCTTGAGCAAGGGGACCTTGCGGGCGCTGCAGGATTTCAGTCCTTCACCGCGTAGTGTGTTACCAATTGTTTTCTTGGTGACTATGGTCCCAGCTGTCTTGAGATCATTGACAAGATCCTCCCGTGTAGTTCTGGGCTGATTCCACACTGTTCTCATGATCATTGCAACTCCACGAGGTGAGATCTTGCATGGAGCCCCAGGCCGAGGGAGATTGACAGTTATTTTGTGTTTCTTCCATTTGCGAATGATCGCACCAACTGATCATTTCTTTGTCAGTGGGCAAACGTACAAAATCAGCAGGGGATCAAATACTTTTTTCCCTCGCTGTAAGAGAAGAAATCTGTACTGCCCTGCCCACTTCACTGTTGCTCCAAGCAGAGGACACTGCAGTTCTGAAATACATCAAAAAGCGTGAAGACTTCTGCCTGAAGCCCATACATGCCACAGTGTACATGTTGGACCCCAAGTATGCTGGCAAGAGCATCCTGTCTGGTGAAGCACATCAACAAGGCCTATGGTGTCATCACTATCGTGTCTCGCATCTTGGCCTGGATGAGGGCAAAGTTCTTGGCAGTCTGGCGAAGTACATTTCCAAGCAAGGGCTTTGGGATGGAGATGCAATATTGCAGTCGTGCTAACATATCTCATCAGCCACCTGGTGGATGGGACTTTGTGGATCTGAGGCTCTTTCCCCTGTTGCCTCCATCATCCTCCAAATCTCACCAACATCTGCCGCCTCAGAGCACAACTGGTCCTTGTTTGGGAACACACACACCAAAGCACGCAACAGGTTGACCAATACAAGGGTTGAAAGATTGGTGGCCATCAGGGCAAATTTGAGGCTTTTTGACAAGCAGCCATCCTGTCATGAGAATTTTCAATCCCAATGATAATAACTAATATGCTTTGACTAATCCCCAAGGTTTGTAAAACACTGGGTTAATAATAATTAGGCAAAGACTCAGCTTATGCAAAACGTTCGTACAGTTTATTCATGAGAACATTCTGAAGTCCATAATACAGACATTCAATTTATAACTTACACACATACATACAAACAAACAGTAGGTGGGATGTATCCCTCCCCAGAGTTCTCACCAATGTTTATCACTACCCAGCGCTGTCCGTTCCATTCCCCCAAGATTAGAGGAACCTTGAGAAGTACTCCCTGAGCTATCATAAGTTTCTCAGAGTTTCTAGCCAGGTCGAGCCAAACACAATCTCTATTGTTCTCGGTATTTTCTTAGGCACACACATACACTTCTCTTCCTCACAGGTCTGTACTAAACCTTATGGGACTTACGTTTAGTACTTTAATTATTCATTTTACATGCTACATAAACTAATAATCACTAATAGTTAGGTTTCAGGGTGGAATTATTTAATCATTACATTTAAACATATAAATCCTTTATCAATCCACCCTTAATGACTAAATAATACACACTGATACATCAATTGCTATATGGAAACATAAATGTTATACAAGAATAAACAAAACCCATACATCTATTTACATCCGATACCCATCAATGGCTGTTCTAGGCCTATATCCAATTATAACTCTTCCTTTTAGGATTTTTATTATAATCTTCATTAAAGGAACAGTTTGATATAAACATTGAAGATAGTCTCATCTAACATTGGCTCCTTGTGGTTCAAAGAAACAGAGCCATCTCCTAGGCCTGGATTCATCATCCCACTGGTCGGAGCTCGGAATCGGTCCGTATCTCACTATCTGTTTCGTCATCGATTTCTCTAGAGTTCTGGTGATCAAACCTCTCACACATGGGACCCAACAGCATCCACACAACACCAACACGCTCAAACAGGTGAAAGTTGCTCATAACATGGTAATTATATATAAAAAAAAAAATCCAAATATACTATCGAATCACCCAGTCAGTGAGGTATACACCCCACTAACTCGTTAGCCAATGTGGTTAACCAGCCAGGGCCTTGGTCACTGATCCATCTGGAGATGTGTTATCAGGAATGTATGTGCAGCAATGAAACCCAATCATTCTAGCTACACCGCCCTTTTATGCCAATAACATATCGAGAGTCAGTCTATTTTACCAGGTCATGAGGGAGGTGGCGGATAATTGGTCAGAGAACCCCTTTACTGCATCCCCGGTTTCATTCATGAATCTCTTTTGATTATAATAGATGTCATTAATCCAATCCACATTTTTATTTATTGTCAACCACCAAAATAATGTAGTGGTAAAGCCTTCACCTATTTGATTCATAGCTTTGTATTCATATGGAACTTCCCTGAGGATGCCAATAGCATCCATCTAGACAAGGCTACTCCCATCCTGGTCAAAACTCCTCCTGTTCCTACTTTAGCCTGCTATAACTGGCCTCTGATGACTAACTCAAACTGGTTGGACCAATAACCCCGGGGCGCAAGTTCCTAAGCACCTTTTTGGTCATTTCTGTCGTATGCGTCCTTTGCTGGTACTAGCCCACCCCACATCAGTTATAGGTGCTGTAAGGTTAAGAATTTTCTCCTGTACTTCTAAACCTAAGTCAGTCACATTAACGAATACCTTTCAGCCCTTAAAATCATCTAAGTTCTCGGTGCCATTCTTGTATCTATAACACTGGTACTTATCAGGAGTTAAATTGAACCGAGGTGGGTTTGCCGAGTACTTCAATCTGGCCAACCCAATCCCTGTACAGTTGTCTGCTTCCCCAGGAAATTGTTTAATGTTTACCTTAAATCCTACATCTTGACTTTCTTTGACTCCTATTCTGTAAGTTACTCATCCTTGATTGTCAGTGTTTTATATTGTTTATCTTTTACTTCTTATCAATGACAACAGCGTCGTATGATTAGTCCCGGATGGTGGTGGATCTGGATATATCAGAAAGGTTACCAAGACTTTGATGCATCTCAGAGTCCCTATTCTTCCCAAAAACCGCCAACCCTCGCCTGCCATTTACATTACATTTACATTTAAGTCATTTAGCAGACGCTCTTATCCAGAGCGACTTACAAATTGGTGCATTCACCTTAACCCTTAGTCGATCTGTTAGGTACCACCCCATACTCACACCTCTAGGAGCACACACATTGATGAACGGTCGGGATAGGGAATCTTCGTTAAGGAGGTAACCCCCGGACCCTGTTGGTACCCGGTTCTTCTCCTAACTCTGTGTGTGAGCAGCATTGCTTGTATGTGTAATACCCTTTTGCAGTGGGTAACGTGGACCCAAGTGACTCTCAGCTTTTCTAATGGCAAAGGCGGTGGTTTAACAGAACCTGGTATGGGCCTTCCCAACGGGGCTGCTTCCAGTCTTTTCTCCTCAGGGACTGGATCCACACCCAGTCTCCTGGTTGGATTGAGTGAATCACCTTCTCCTGTAATTCACCTGTTGGACACAAAATCTTGGACTTACGGGTTTGGTTAACAAACAGTCTTCTCATGTGCTCTACTAGTATATCTTCAACTTCTATGTCTACCTGTTCTGGTCTTTCTAACTCTGCCATTTTATATGGTCTACCTGATTAGCTAAAATGTAATCCATTGTTTAAAGAAATCGATCCTAGTAAACCAACTCTAGGGATAATATCTTGACTTAATATTTTAGAACCAATACATGTCCGCCAAGTAAGTTGGGAACGCTTCTACCCATTTGCTATACTTATCTATTATTATTAAACACCCATTCTTCCCCTCACTTCGGAATAGTTCAATGAAGTCCATTTCCAAATGTTGGAATGGATATTCTACAATTGTTTTTTAAGTAGTCATTCTCTAGGCCACTAAGTCTTTCCTAACCTGCAGTGTTTCCTCACCTGCTGTACCACCTGCCTATCATCTAACCTGCAGTGTTTCCTAACCTGCTCTACCATCCTTCCTCCCTGTTGACACCTGGCTCTGCCCATGTGTCAATATTGCCGCACATCTAAACAGTGTCTTTGGTAAGATTAGTAAATTATCCTTATGTCAGACCTTATCTTGTAGGAATGCCCCTTTCATTTTCCACATGTCCAATTCTTCCTGGGGCGTTGTCACATATATCTTCGTCTTCTGACGATATAGCGAAATCATCATCAGAAAATGAGGACCAATATGCAGCGGAGTTGAGATGGTTCATTTTGAACTTTTAATCAATTCCCAAAATGAACATACAAAATAACAAAAAAACGAACGCACGCTACACTGACAGTCCTGTTATGTTTACACACACTAAACACGGAACAATCACCCACACCTAACAAACACAAACACACCCTAATATATGGGACTCTCAATCAAAGGCAGATAGACAACACCTGCCTTCAACTGAGAGTCCCAACCCCAATTAACCAAACATAGAACACACTCACCAGACTACACATAGAAATACATAAACATAGACCATCAACCAAAAACCCGGAAATACTAAATCAAACACCCTTTAACCTGTTAGGGTATAGGGGGCAGTATTTTCACGGCTGGATAAAAAAATGTACCCGATTTAATCTGGTTACTAATCCTACCCAGTAACTACAATATGCATATACTTATTATATATGGATAGAAAACACCCTAAAGTTTCAAAAACTGTTTGAATGGTGTCTGTGAGTATAACAGAACTCATTTGGCAGGCAAAACCCTGAGACAGATTCTGACAGGAAGTGGATACCTGATGTGTTGAATTGACTTTAAGCCTATACCATTGAAAAACAAAGGGAAGGAGGAATATTTTGGCACTTCCTATTGCTTCCACAAGATGTCCCCAGCCTTTACAAAGTGTTTTGAGTCTTCTACAGTGAGATCTGACTGAAGAAGAGCGTTGGAACGGCGATGGCCCATTAGACACCTGGCGTGCGAGTTGATGGTGGGTACTCTCATTCCGAAACGTTTTAAAAGAGAACCCAATGGTCCGCCTTGAATTTTATTCATGTTCTGGTTAAAAAAGGCCCTAATGATTTATGCGATACAATGTTTGATATGTTTGAACGAACGAAAATATATTTTTTCCGTTCTTGAAGTGAAGTGAAGTCCGGCTGGCTTAGATCATGTGCTAACAACACGGAGGTTTTTGGACATAAATGATGAGCTTTTTTGAACAAAACTACATTTGTTATGGACCTGGGATTCTTTGGAAGTGACATCTGATGAAGAGAATCAAAGGTAATGGATTATTTACATAGTATTTTCGATTTTAGATCTCTCCAACATGGCGGTTAGTCTGTATCGCAATGCGTATTTTTCTGGGTGCAGTGCTCAGATTATTGCAAAGTGTGATTTCCCAGTAAGGTTAATTTTAAATCTGGCAAGTCCATTGCGTTCAAGAGATGTAAATCTATAATTCTTTGAATGACAATATAATATTTTACCAATGTTTTCTAATATTAATTAATTATTTTGTTGTGATGACTTGACTGCCGGTATTGGAGGGAAACGATTTCCTGAACATCAAGGCCATAGTAAAACACTGTTTTTAGATATAAATATGAACTTGATAGAACTAAAAATGCATGCATTGTCTAACATAATGTCCTAGGAGTGTCATCTGATGGAGATTGTAAAAGGTTAGTGCATAATTTTAGCTGATTTTATGGTTTTGGTGACGCCTGTCTTTGAATTGACAATACAATACACACAGCTATTGTCAATGTACTCTCCTAACATAACCTAACTTTATGCTTTCGCCGTAAAACCTTTTTGAAATCGGACAACGTGGTTAGATTAAGGAAATGTTTATCTTTCAAAGGGTGCCAGATAGTTGTATGTTTGAAAAACTTGAATTTTGACATTTATTTGGTTTCAAATTTGCCGCTCTTGAAATGCACCTGCTGTTGATAGGGTGCGCCACGGGTGGCACGCTAACGTCCCACATAGCCCCAAGAAGTTAACCAAACACACCACCCTGAACCACATAAAACAAATACCCTCTGCCAAGTCCTGACCAAACTACAATACTAATTAACCCTTATACTGGCCAGGACGTGACAGGCGTTTGTTCTTGGCTATCCTGTAACAATTCTCTGTCAAGTGTCTTATTTTCTATAAGATTTATCTGTGCTGCTTTGTATGGTTTTAACCTCTCTGGCGCATGTGGGACGAACTCGGGTTCTGAGAGCCTATTGGAGCCCTGGGAATTGTCACGTTACAGCTAAGATCCTTATTTTTCAATAAAAAGATGCAAGACGCACGACTCCTTGTCAGACAGGGTACTTCCTGCTTGAAACCTTGTCAGGTTTTTGCCTGCCATAGGAGTTCTGTTATACTCACAGACACCATTCAAACAGTTTTAGAAAATTCAGAGTGTTTTCTATCCAAACCTGAACAATAATATGCATATTCTAGCTTCTGAGTTGGTGTAGGAGGCAGTTAAAAATGGGCACACATTTTTTCCAAAATTCTCAATACTGCCCCCTATCCCAAACAGGTTAAATGCATATGTGCTGTCTGTGTAAATAGTAACCTTTCTCTCCTTTCTTATTTCGCAGGCTCTAGTCAATGCTACTATTTCGGCCTGCTGTGCCGAATAATTTCTGGGCAATGGTTCAGTGTCTAACACCTTAGTTCCTGAAACCAACAAAGCTTTCATTCCCCTTTTAGTTAGGTTAACAACTACTTTCAACAAAATCATCATATCTCTTCCTAGCGAATTTACTAAACATAAACTTAAAATAAAAACTAAAATACCTGCCTCTCCTTCTAACTTTTCATATTTTTTAAAACCAATGGAGCCAATAGTCTCTCCATGTATTAATATCCTAAAGCTAAGCGAACCAAACTCTCTTCCCCTTTTATTCTTATTCTGTCTTTTCTGTCTGTCACGATATTATTTCTGTCCCCCATTTCTCGGGAGAGCCTTACACTCTGCCATCTAATCCTGTTTATAATTTAACTATGCTGGTCTCCACTCAGTAACTGTTATCTACCCATTCTGTGTCACTTCTATCTTCCCTCAATCCTGGCTTATGCTCTCCTCCTGCTACTCCCAAACCATCAAGGTCTCAGCAGTCTGAGGAAGGACTTCTCCGTCTGCCCTTCCTTCTATCTATCTGTCGCTCTTTCTCATAACAGTCAAATATTGGTTCTGTTTCCACCTATTGACTAACTGTCTCACTGTCTCCCTGTTTGCACTCATGGATTTTAGAAAAATCAACATGTTTATGGTAGTAATATCAAGATTATTACATAGTTAAGTAAGTTTATCTTGATACTCTCAATGAACCTGGATCACCACAAATATCATATATCCCTGTCCTGTTGGCTTAGAATATGTCCTAAATACTTAACATAAGTCTACCATTATTAAACTTATTCTTGCTACCTCTATAACCTTATTCAACAACAAAATATAATAATACTATTATATCAATTTCTCAGCCTTGTGTTAAATTTCTTACATGACATACAACAACAGCTGACTACCTAAGGGAAAATAAACTTAACCAGATAATGTATAAAATTACCACTACTGGTCAAAAGATATTCAAATAACATAATCAGATCAAAATCACTAATCTGAACAACTCCACAAAGAAAAATTATTGTACCCTTATGGTCATAGGAAAATATACTTAAAGAAGCTTACACTTAGTCAAAGGCTATGCCCTTTCTGTCTTCTCATTGGTTCAAATTACAAATATGTCTAAGAACTTTAAACTCCATCATAATTATCAATTACACAAATTACCTTAAAATCAGTATTACAAATGACCTTAAATTCTCCATCCAAATGGCTTTTCAATGAGGCTGATTAGACCACAAAGGAAAGCCCTGACAAAGGTCAAAAGTCATACCACCCCTTCAAAGATGGGTTTCTTACTTTATTAGACAAATTAAAGAAAAAACGTCAAACATTATCTACATGTTGTATCCCAGGTTCCCAGAACATTCCTTTATCAAAATAATTCACGTGTTTAATTAAAACTCTAAAATTCCTTGTGTGTGTGTGTACCCCTTTAAAATATCGTGGCTCTAGGAAAAATGGAAATCTCCTCAAACCCAAAGGCAACCCCTAGGTTAAAAACAAACAAAACATTTCCAGGCCTTTTCAATTTGGTAGAAATTTGCCTCTATCTCATTTGCTCCCTTCAAGATTACAGCCCCAGAAAACATTCCAAAGAGAGACAATGAAGCACTCCTTTTCCCAGGAAAAACCCACAACCACTTGGTCAGCATTTCCTTATACCACACCAATTCAGAAACCCAAAACGTTGACTACAAACAAAACCTAATAATAATGATAATTCCATTGTACCCCCTCCAATCATTAGTTTTGTTGAACAGAAAACCCAAACCTTATGGCAGCAGATCCACAAGGTCCGCCATGAGAGATGACTGTATAGTTGCCTTAAGAAAAAGCACCTTCAGTCAATCTGCTTTTGTTCTACGTAATGGAAACAGATTATAATGTTAGAATACATTAACTTCCTGCTCAAATTCACTGGTGTTACCTAAACAATCAAGCAAAAAAAACAATAATCAGAAACTATCAGGAATCGTAAAAGTTTTAACTATTCAGACCTGAATCCCTTATAGCCAAATATAGCCCAGCAAGCACGACTAACTCACCTATTCTTTCCAGTAGGTGAAAATATAACCCCTACTCAAACAACGTTCTGCCTTACCTGTATCGTAAGATTAAAACCACATTTTACAAGTTTCTCTTCTCTTTTGGCTTCAGATTTATGAAATGTCCAAGACTTTAAAAATAACATCAACCCTTTAGAATAAAAACATTTCGGTGGGCACAACTCTTTCGCCATTACCTATCTGCTTATTATTGGAAATATGTAATTTCAGCAGATCATTTAGGCAACAGACAACGGATTACATCGAAATCGCCTCGCTATTATTTTGAATTAATTAGTCTTTCAATTTAACTTAAACAAGCTATTAAAACATTCAGTTTATATCTTAAACAAACACTAACGACCATATCTTTCCAGGCAAAACATACCAATATTTGAATTACAATCAGAAACCCAGATTTTAGTCAATTAGTGCATAGGCTGGGAAACGTACCCGAGTCTCCCGCGTGGTAGCCACTGGACCACCAACAATATTGAAATGATGGAGACTCCTCGCAAATAACGCTATTTATAACCCTATTTATAATTGTCTGTAGTCGTAAAATCAGGCACGTACTACTGAGGCAATTCCCAGAAAATAGCCCTAATTCAAAGGTCCAAGCATTTCTCCAGTGATTATTCTCATTACTCTCGTTGTCTCTCTCTCTCTTTCTTTCTCCCTTATCTTCTCTTTTCATTTTTTCTCCTGACTTTTGTCGCTCTCTCTACTCAGATTTTAGGAATAATTACTATTGTTGTTATTATGCTTCTTCTCACAATCTGTGTGTATGTGCTATTACTCTCTATGTGTGTGCTTACTACCGTTATTACCCTTAACCTATGTTGATAAATACCTCCCGTTAATCTTTCCTAGAATTTTAGAATAATTATTTGTATGAATCCTGATATATTATTTAGGTCTCACACGTATACAACTATAAGTTCAACTTATTTTTTGTTGTTCCTTGTGACTTTTCACTGATCAATATATCTATCTCACACGCAAATAATTATCTTCTTATTCTGTGTGTGCTTTTAAGATTCTGATCTCAATTACTTCTATGTGTATATCTTCTGCCAATCTATGTGTATCACAATCTATGTGTACATCACTCCTCTCTATGTGTGTGTTCACACTCTATGCTCACGATCTATGTGTATGTGCTTTTCACCTTCTATGTGTGTGTGTGCTTCTAAAACTCTGATCTCTTCTCACAATCTATGTGTCTCACAATTGATGTGTATGTCACTACTCCCTATGTGTGTGCTCACACTCTATGGTCACAATCTATGTGTATCTCTTAACCTATGTGTGCTTTTCCTTTCTTGAAACTTTATCTATAGAGGTGTCTTTCGATCGGACATTAGATCTCACACGTGTACAACTATAAGCTATTTTCCAGGGGTTGTAAGGCCCTAGTTAGCAACCTATTTTTCTGTTGTTCCTTGTGATTTTTGACTTGTTAATATCTCGTATCTCACTCCGCTATATTAGGCTTCCCTCCTTCAATGGATAATCAGACCTAGATATGCGCCTCCTAAAGATCTGAGCATCCCCTCCTAAGCGTATGTAGACAGGCGACCTATATCAATATAATCATGTCTCTGACGTCCTCTCTCATAATTCTATTATTATATTTCGCCTCCCAGTTTACGTTTTTGTGCCGATGTCTTTCAACCAATTGTACGTTTAAGGTCTCAACATTTAGCTAGTTTATATTAGTAGTGGCCACAGATACCTTGGAGTCATTCCGGACCCCCCCTCCTCCTATTTGAATGTATACCCGATTCCTATCTTCCATTTGCACAGAATACTTGGTTCCCTTTAAAACATTTTTCTCCACACAAAATTCTAAAGACAGGTCACCAGATATAAACTCCCTCCTATGTTTTAGCGTCTAACACCCAGAGTACATTAAAATCCTTTATCTTTTGGCTAAATCCTAATCGCTCCCGCCCTTTACTCTCACTTCACTCATTTCATCATTTAATGCAATCATACAGGTACTATCCCCCAAATCCGTGAATAAAGTGCTCTGACCTTGTTTTTTGCTGGTTGGATTTCGTCACCGTTTTCTGTCACGTACCAGTTTGCCACCGGCCTGAAATGGAACATCAATTTCCAGAGGTCAGGTCTTTAACTTACGGATCTCTGATCCGTCCGTTGATGGTTTTTCGGCGCTCCCATGGGACGACAGAAAACAGGTATTGAAATCAGGCTCGAAGGACCAAGCTGTTATGAGAATTTTCAATCCCAATGATAATAACTAATAAGCTTTGACTAATCACCAAGGTTTGTAAGACACTGGGTTAATAATAATTAGGCAAAGACTCAGCTTATGCAAAAGGTTCGTACAGTTTATTCACGAGAATGTTCTGAAGTCCATAATACAGAGACATTCATTTTAGAACTTGCTTCTTCCTTACGCATATACAAACAAACAAACAGTAGGTGGGATGTATCCCTCCCCAGAGTTCTCACCACTGTTTATCACTACCCAGTGCTGTCCGTTCCATTCCCCCGTGATTAGAGGAACCTTGAGAAGTACTCCCTGAGCTATCATAAGTTTCTTAGAGTTTCTAGCCAGGTCGAGCCAAACACAATCTCTATTGTTCTCGGTATTTTCTTAGGCACACACATACACTTCTCTTCCTCACAGGTCTGTACTAAACCTTATGGGACTTACGTTAAGTTCTTTAATTATTCATTATACATGCTACATAAACGAATAATCACTAATAGTTAGGTTTCAGGGTAGAATTATTTAATCATTACATTTAAACATACACTGCTCAAAAAAATAAAGGGAACACTAAAATAACATCCTAGATCTGAATGAATGAATTAATCTTATTAAATACTTTTTTCTTTACATAGTTGAATGTGCTGACAACAAAATCACACAACAATAATCAATGGAAATCCAATTTATCAACCCATGGAGGTCTGGATTTGGAGTAACACTCAAAATTAAAGTGGAAAACCACACTACAGGCTGATCCAACTTTGAAAATAAGTCAAAATGAGGCTCAGTAGTGTGTGTGGCCTCCACGTGCCTGTATGACCTCCCTACAATGCCTGGGCATGCTCCTGATGAGGTGGCGGATGTTCTCCTGAGGGATCTCCTCCCAGACCTGGACTAAAGCATCTGCCAACTCCTGGACAGTCTGTGGTGCCAAGTGGCGTTGGTGGATGGAGTGAGACATGATGTCCCAGATGTGCTCAATTGGATTCAGGTCTGGGGAACGGGCGGGCCAGTCCATAGCATCAATGCCTTCCTCTTGCAGGAACTGCTGACGCACTCCAGCCACATGAGGTCTAGCATTGTCTTGCATTAGGAGGAACCCAGGGCCAACCGCACCAGCATATGGTCTCACAAGGGGTCTGAGGATCTCCTCTCGGTACCTAATGGCAGTCAGGCTACCTCTGGCGAGCACATGGAGGGCTGTGCGGCCCCCCAAAGAAATGCCACCCCACACCATGACTGACCCACCGCCAAACCGGTCATGCTGGAGGATGTTGCAGGCAGCAGAACGTTCTCCACGGCGTCTCCAGACTCTGTCACGTCTGTCACGTGCTCAGTGTGAACCTGCTTTCATCTGTGAAGAGCACAGGGTGACAGTGGCGAATTTGCCAATCTTGGCGTTCTCTGGAAAATGCCAAACGTCCTGCACAGTGTTGGGCTGTAAGCACAACCCCCACCTGTGGACGTCAGGCCCTCATACCACCCTCATGGAGTCTGAGCAGACACATGCACATTTGTGGCCTGCTGGAGGTCATTTTGCAGGGCTCTGGCAGTGCTCCTCCTGCTCCTCCTTGCACAAAGGCGGAGGTAGCGGTCCTGCTGCTGGGTTGTTGTCCTCCTACGGCCTCCTCCACGTCTCCTGATGTACTGGCCTGTCTCCTGGTAGCGCCTCCATGCTCTGGACACTACGCTGACAGACACAGCAAACCTTCTTGCCACAGCTCGCATTGATGTGCCATCCTGGATGAGCTGCACTACCTGAGCCACTTGTGTGGGTTGTAGACTCCGTCTCATGCTACCACTAGAGTGAAAGCACCACCAGCATTCAAAAGTGACCAAAACATCAGCCAGGAAGCATAGGAACTGAGAAGTGGTCTGTGGTCACCACCTGCAGAACCACTCCTTTATTGGGGGTGTCTTGCTAATTGCCTATAATTTCCACCTGTTGTCTATTCCATTTGCACAACAGCATGTGAAATGTATTGTCAATCAGTGTTGCTTCCTAAGTGGACAGTTTGATTTCACAGAAGTGTGATTGACTTGGAGTTACATTGTGTTGTTTAAGTGTTCCCTTTATATTTTTGAGCAGTGTATAAATCCCTTATCACATCTTCAACAAGGTTGGAAAGTGACAGTGAAGATGAGGCCTCAGTATAATGTTCAAGAGGTGAACATTGAGGAGATCCCGGGAGAAGACATGGAAGCCTGAGAGGAAGACAACCAAAGCTTTAGTTTCTAGACTATGATTTTACAGATGTATGTATAAAACGTTTTTGCGAGATGTGATGGATAATTGGGGATCATTAAATATTCTCTTTCTTTTGTTCAGTGAAATCATCCCATAACTAAGTTTTTTTTCTATTGGAAGGATTTAATCATTTGCAATTATGTCTACTTATGATAAGGTAAAAGGTGTATGTTTCTGTCTCCATATGATATGGTAAATATATCCAATGCAAAAAACATCTACATTTAAATGGTAATAATATTAATTTGCATATTTTTTCGTTAATTCCCATATATTCCCGTTAATTCCCACGGAAAGTTCCCACCTCTGAATATTCCCCAAAATGTGTAACCCTAGACCTGACTGTAGCATTTTGGAATGAAACTCTTCCAAAGATGACTATGGATGGAATCAACTCAACTGCCATAGTGATAGGCAATTAGGCAGTGTTTATTTACTACTGCCTGTGTACACACTTCTTATTCTGAAAACAGGATGCATATACCTGTGAGTGGGGTCTAGCTAGTAATATTAGGTTCCTACAGTAGTAAAAAACAAACTCTGATCCCCACACATTGACTCTGTACCGGTACCCCCTGAATAAAGCCTCGTTACTGTTATTTTATTGTTGCTATTTAATTATTTGTTTATTTCTTTTAAACTTTTTTTTATTTCTTAACACTTATTTTTCTTAACTGCATTGTTGGTTTTAAGGGGTAAGCATTTCACAGTAAGGTCTACACCTGTTTTGTTCGGTGCATGTGACAAATAAAATTTGATTTGATTTGACCTTGTATAATACCGCACCGTGGGTTTTTCCCTCCGCAGGAGTACACCATCGACATATTTTTTGCCCAGACGTGGTATGACCGGAGGTTAAAGTTCAACAGTACCATGAAGGTCTTGCGTCTCAACAGCAACATGGTGGGCAAGATCTGGATCCCTGACACCTTCTTCCGCAACTCCAAGAAGGCCGACGCCCACTGGATCACCACACCCAATCGTATGCTCCGGATCTGGAACGACGGACGTATACTCTACACATTGCGGTGAGATGTTGTCCAATGAAGAAGCACCACTGGGGGACTGACACAAATGAGGGAACAGACGGTTTCCAGTTGACTGTATTTGACAGGCGGTAGTTGATTGAGCTTGACTGATTGCGCTTCAGACCACATTAATCATCCTAATTTGGTGCCTCTGGTTAAGAAAGAAGAGTAGCTTCAGCCTGGCTAGCTAGCTAACTCTCCCTCACACTGTCTAATGAGAATATGAACTTTGGTGTACTGGAGTCCTCAACCCAGCAGTGATTGATGTTCTCCCAGAATGCAACCACAGTTCATTAATTCATTAGGGAACTCCAACCTCACCAATGACTAATTATAATTTAAAAAAATGTTTTATTTTTTTTATTTAACCTTCATTTAACTAGGCAAGTCAGTTAAGAACAAATTCTTATTTACAATGATGGCCTCGGAACAGTGGGTTAATTGCCTTGTTCAGTGGCAGAACGACAGATTTTTACCTTGTCAGCTCAGGGATTCAATCTAGCAACCTTTCGGTTACTGACCCAACGCTCTAACCACTAGGCTACTTGCTGTCCAAATGCTGAATGAAATGACACATAACAATAGGAAGCGCATGGATGGATAATGCCATTATTGCACATTTTGTCTATAAGAAGGTTTAATGAGTTTCACTTTTAAGTCCACTGAACAATAGAAATCAGACAGGATAGTTACAGAACAGAATATGTTAGATGCTTTGTTGACAACCCCAACCAGCACAGCAGATGCAAACTGTGTTTTTCTGTTTGTAGGCTGACTATTGATGCCGAGTGCCAGCTTAAACTGAACAACTTCCCAATGGATGAGCACTCCTGTCCACTGGAGTTTTCAAGCTGTAAGTCTTGCCATGTGCTCTCTACTACCCCACCATCACTCTCACTCTTGTCTCTCTCGCTCACACACTCTCTCTCTCTCCATGGCCTCTACATGCCACTTTCTCTCTCTCTCCATGGCCTCCACATGCCTACTTCCAACAGCAGTGGTAGCCAAGAACAAGCACTATACCACGAATACATCAGCACAGTGCACAACATGCTGCTGTGTTTTTAGTGCTTTTCTATTGTGAGAGAGGGAAAAAGGAGAGAAAGCAATAAGAGAGGGGAGAAGCAGTACAATGAAAGAGGGAGTATAACATTAACCTCCAAACCTACAGTAACCAGACAGGGTTGGTGAAAGAGACCAGTACAGTAACCAGACAGGGTTGGTGAGAGAGACCAGTACAGTAAACAGGCAGGGTTTGTGAGAGAGACCAGTACAGTAAACAGACAGGGTTGGTGAGAGAGACCAGCACAGTAACCAGGCAGACAAGGTTGGTGAGAGAAACCAGTACAGTAACCAGGAAGACAGGGTTGGTGAGAGAGACCAGTACAGTAAACAGGCAGGGTTTGTGAGAGAGACCAGTACAGTAAACAGACAGGGTTGGTGAGAGAGACCAGCACAGTAACCAGGCAGACAAGGTTGGTGAGAGAAACCAGTACAGTAACCAGGAAGACAGGGTTGGTGAGAGAGACCAGTACAGTAAACAGACAGGGTTGGTGAAAGAGACCAGTACAGTAAACAGGCAGGGTTTGTGAGAGAGACCAGTACAGTAAACAGACAGGGTTGGTGAGAGAGACCAGTACAGTAAACAGACAGGGTTGGTGAAAGAGACCAGTACAGTAAACAGACAGGGTTGGTGAGAGACCAGTACAGTAACCAGACAGGGTTGGTGAGAGAGACCAGTACAGTAACCAGACAGGGTTGGTGAGAGAGACCAGTACAGTAACCAGGCAGACAAGGTTGGTGAGAGAAACCAGTACAGTAACCAGGAAGACAGGGTTGGTGAGAGAGACCAGTATAATAAACAGGCAGACAGGGTTGGTGAGAGAGACCAGTACAGTAACCAGACAGGATTGGTGAGAGAGACCAGTACAGTAAACAGTCAGACAGGGTTGGTGAGAGAGACCAGTACAGTAACAGGCAGGGTTGGTGAGAGAGACCAGTACAGTAAACAGACAGGGTTGGTGAGAGAGACCAGTACAGTAACAGGCAGGGTTGGTGAAAGAGACCAGTACAGTAAACAGGCAGGGTTGGTGAGAGAGACCAGTACAGTAAACAGGCAGGGTTTGTGAGAGAGACCAGTACAGTAAACAGACAGAGTTGGTGAGAGAGACCAGTACAGTAAACAGACAGGGTTGGTGAGGGAGACCAGTACAGTAAACAGACAGGGTTGGTGAGAGAGACCAGTACAGTAACCAGGCAGACAAGGTTGGTGAGAGAAACCAGTACAGTAACCAGGAAGACAGGGTTGGTGAGAGAGACCAGTACAGTAACCAGGCAGAGTTGGTGAGAGAGACCAGTACAGTAAACAGACAGGGTTGGTGAAAGAGACCAGTACAGTAAACAGACAGGGTTGGTGAGAGAGACCAGTACAGTAAACAGGCAGGGTTGGTGAGAGAGACCAGTACAGTAACCAGGCAGGGTTGGTGAGAGAGACCAGTACAGTAAACAGACAGGGTTGGTGAAAGAGACCAGTACAGTAAACAGGCAGGGTTGGTGAGAGAGACCAGTACAGTAAACAGGCAGGGTTTGTGAGAGAGACCAGTACAGTAAACAGACAGAGTTGGTGAGAGAGACCAGTACAGTAAACAGACAGGGTTGGTGAGGGAGACCAGTACAGTAAACAGACAGTGTTGGTGAGAGAGACCAGTACAGTAACCAGGCAGGGTTGGTGAGAGAGACCAGTACAGTAAACAGACAGGGTTGGTGAAAGAGACCAGTACAATAAACAGGCAGACAGGGTTGGTGAGAGAGACCAGTACAGTAAACAGACAGGGTTGGTGAGAGACCAGTACAGTAAACAGTCAGACAGGGTTGGTGAGAGAGACCAGTACAGTAAACAGTCAGGCAGGGTTGGTGAGAGACCAGTACAGTAAACAGTCAGACAGGGTTGGTGAGAGAGACCAGTACAGTAAACAGGCAGACAGGGTTGGTGAGAGAGACCAGTACAGTAAACAGGCAAGGTTGGTGAGAGAGACCAGTACAGTAACCAGGCAGGGTTGGTGAGAGAGACCAGTACAGTAAACAGACAGGGTTGGTGAAAGAGACCAGTACAGTAAACAGGCAGGGTTGGTGAGAGAGACCAGTACAGTAAACAGGCAGGGTTTGTGAGAGAGACCAGTACAGTAAACAGACAGAGTTGGTGAGAGAGACCAGTACAGTAAACAGACAGGGTTGGTGAGGGAGACCAGTACAGTAAACAGACAGGGTTGGTGAGAGAGACCAGTACAGTAACCAGGCAGGGTTGGTGAGAGAGACCAGTACAGTAAACAGACAGGGTTGGTGAAAGAGACCAGTTCAATAAACAGGCAGACAGGGTTGGTGAGAGAGACCAGTACAGTAAACAGACAGGGTTGGTGAGAGACCAGTACAGTAAACAGTCAGACAGGGTTGGTGAGAGAGACCAGTACAGTAAACAGTCAGGCAGGGTTGGTGAGAGACCAGTACAGTAAACAGTCAGACAGGGTTGGTGAGAGAGACCAGTACAGTAAACAGGCAGACAGGGTTGGTGAGAGAGACCAGTACAGTAAACAGGCAAGGTTGGTGAGAGAGACCAGTACAGTAACCAGACAGGATTGGTGAGAGAGACCAGTACAGTAAACAGGCAGACAGGGTTGGTGAAAGAGACCAGTACAGTAACCAGACAGGATTGGTGAGAGAGACCAGTACAGTAAACAGGCAGACAGGGTTGGTGAAAGAGACCAGTACAGTAAACAGGCAGACAGGGTTGGTGAGAGACCAGTACAGTAAACAGACAGGGTTGGTGAGAGAGACCAGTACAGTAACCAGACAGGATTGGTGAGAGAGACCAGTACAGTAACCAGACAGGATTGGTGAAAGAGACCAGTACAGTAAACAGGCAGACAGGGTTGGTGAGAGAGACCAGTACAGTAACCAGACAGGATTGGTGAAAGAGACCAGTACAGTAAACAGGCAGACAGGGTTGGTGAGAGAGACCAGTACAGTAAACAGGCAGACAGGGTTGGTGAGAGAGACCAGTACAGTAAACAGGCAGACAGGGTTGGTGAGAGAGACCAGTACAGTAACCAGACAGGATTGGTGAGAGACCAGTACAGTAACCAGACAGGTTTTGTGAGAGAGACCAGTACAGTAACCAGACAGGATTGGTGAGAGACCAGTACAGTAAACAGGCAGACAGGATTGGTGAGAGAGACCAGTACAGTAAACAGGCAGACAGGGTTGGTGAGAGAGCCCAGTACAGTAACCAGACAGGATTGGTGAGAGACCAGTACAGTAACCAGACAGGGTTGGTGAGAGAGACCAGTACAGTAACCAGACAGGATTGGTGAGAGACCAGTACAGTAACCAGACAGGGTTGGTGAGGGAGACCAGTACAGTAACCAGACAGGTTTGGTGAGAGAGACCAGTACAGTAACCAGACAGGTTTGGTGAGAGAGACCAGTACAGTAAACAGGCAGACAGGGTCTGTTGCAGGATATCTGTTGCAGGATATCTGTTGCAGGATATCTGTTATAGGATATCTGTTACAGGATATCTGTTATAGGATATCTGTTATAGGATATATGTTGCAGGGTATCTGTTATAGGATATCTGTTACAGGATATCTGTTATAGGATATCTGTTATAGGATATCTTTTACAGGATATCTGTGGCAGGATACTGTGGGCTATTCAACTAAAAAGCCCATTACAGCTTGCACTTGGGAAAGCTAATGTGCATTAAACCACCCGATTTAGCATGATGTAGGCCTATACTCTCACCAACCCTGTTCTTCTCTGGACATAAATCAACAGAGACTTGACTGAAGGTCAGTCGTTATCAGACTTTATTAGTGTCCAGTCAGTATTTAGGATTGCTCCTTACAATGTTCCTGAATGTTGGTTATGTCCACATTAAAGTCACCCTAAACCTAATTACCATTGGAGTGGAACAGATGTACATCACCTGTTTAACACGTTTTAATATTGGATGGATTCAGTCATAGACCACCACAGGTAGTAATTTCCCGAGCTAACTGTCTCTCCACCCTCCCTCTGTCCAGATGGCTACCCCAGAGAGGAGATAGTGTACAAGTGGAAGAGGAGCTCTGTGGAGGTGGGAGACATCCGCTCCTGGAGGCTCTACCAGTTCTCCTTCGTTGGCCTGAGGAATACCAGCGAGATCGTCAGGACTGTGTCAGGTAAGTCTTTCTCTTTCTTTCTCTCTCTTTTTCTTTTTCTTTCTCTCACTCTTTCTCTGTTTCTCTGTCTGTCTCTCTCTCTCTCTCTCTCTCTGAGCTTCCCTATTCTGAATGTGGTTTACTTAAGGAGGCCCCTCCCCCTTTTCCATAACCCCCCCCTTCTGCTTTCTGGCACTTGCAGCATGCACACACCCTGGTGAATTAAAAGACTATGTGCCTAATACATTACATAACAGAGGAAAATGTATGCATTATGCATGCACACATTTTTGGTTGGATTCCAAAGCAGGAAGTGAATTTGTCTCCTGAGGAAACTGGCTCTGGAGTGGAGCTAGTACCAGAGGCTGGTTGGAGTCTGTTTGGAGTTGAATGTTTATAATGTGTGGTGGTGTGTCAGGAGCCTTGTATGGAAATGCATGAATTCGTTGGGAAGTCACTGTGATATTCTCTGGCCTACAGCCTGACAGGGAGCTTTATCTTTGGCCTGCACACAATCTATGGTCATTAAAACATCTGGGTTTGCAAGGGAAATGGCTGAAGTCTCCTCTAGGGGAAAATAATGTATGTGAAACTAAAGGCCAACCTATAAATCACAATGTTTAATCAGTCAAGAAGATATACCGCCATTTAAGCAGTTATTTTCCCTAACTGGCAGTTACAGAAGAAGTGCTAACCAGAGGAAACATTATCAGTTCCCATTGTCATAAATGTGGCAAGAGTTCTTTTGGCTTCTGTGCAAATTAAGAAAGATCTTAAAAAGATACTACATTTATTTAGGTTATTCGCTTAAATGGATATTGATCGCACAGAATGGATCTTTGTTGGCTACATTCCATCAGTTTAATCACCCTGGCCTAAAGAAACAGAAATTATTCTATCAGATATGCTTTAGTAGAGCAATTATGTCTGGTATTTTCTTCAGATTACGTCTCACTATATTTTGAAGGCGATGTTGTTGTCCTGAAAGGTACATCTGTTTAGTAATCCATTTAACGGAGAAGGGAACATAATGTACCATGCATGTATTATTACAAATCCTTTTGATTATTGATTTGATGACTAGGTATGATGACTAGGTTACAGATGGCAGACATGATGGTTACAGATAGCATTACACATATGATGGTTAGGTTACAGATGGCAGACATGATGGTTACAGATAGCATTACACATATGATGGTTAGGTTACAGATGGCAGACATGATGGTTACAGATAGCATTACACATATGATGGTTAGGTTACAGATGGCAGACATGATGGTTACAGATAGCATTACACATATGATGGCTAGGTTACAGATGGCAGACATGATGGTTACAGATAGCATTACAGGTATGATGACTAGGTTACAGATGGCAGACATGATGGTTACAGATAGCATTACACATATGATGGCTAGGTTACAGATGGCAGACATGATGGTTACAGATAGCATTACACATATGATGGTTAGGTTACAGATGGCAGACATGATGGTTACAGATAGCATTACAGGTATGATGACTAGGTTACAGATGGCAGACATGATGGTTACAAATAGCATTACAGGTATGATGACTAGGTTACAGATGGCAGACATGATGGTTACAGATAGCATTACACATATGATGGCTAGGTTACAGATGGCAGACATGATGGTTACAGATAGCATTACAGGTATGATGACTAGGTTACAGATGGCAGACATGATGGTTACAAATAGCATTACAGGTATGATGACTAGGTTACAGATGGCAGACATGATGGTTACAGATAGCATTACAGGTATGATGACTAGGTTACAGATGGCAGACATGATGGTTACAGATAGCATTACACGTATGATGAATAGGTTACAGATGGCAGACATGATGGTTACAGATAGCATTACACATATGATGGCTAGGTTACAGATGGCAGACATAATGGTTACAGATAGCATTACACGTATGATGACTAGGTTACAGATGGCAGACAGGATGGTTACAGTTAGCATTACACATATGATGGTTAGGTTACAGATGGCAGACATGATGGTTACAGATAGCATTACACATATGATGGTTAGGTTACAGATGGCAGACATGATGGTTACAGATAGCATTACACATATGATGGTTAGGTTACAGATGTCAGACATGATGGTTACAGATAGCATTACACATATGATGGCTAGGTTACAGATGGCAGACATGATGGTTACAGATAGCATTACAGGTATGATGACTAGGTTACAGATGGCAGACATGATGGTTACAGATAGCATTACAGGTATGATGACTAGGTTACAGATGGCAGACATGATGGTTACAGATAGCATTACACATATGATGGCTTGGTTACAGATGGCAGACATGATGGTTACAGATAGCATTATAGGTATGATGGTTAGGTTACAGATTGCAGACATGATGGTTACAGTTAGCATTATACATATGATGGCTAGGTTACAGATGGTAGACATGATGGTTACAGATAGCATATTCTATAAAATACTCCATATAATGATCTGAACTAGTAATGTGGAATATGTACATACATTCTCGCTTGGGTGTAGTAGCTACTTTCTTCTAGAGAATCAGAGATGACAACGGAACCAACTCTTTTCAGCATATAGCCCTGATCAAGGGGTTATGTTTGAGTTACTATTTTAAGTAGCCTATTTATCATGTAAACTATTGCATTTGTAGATAGTGAAATGTAAGCTGACCTGTTAAAAGTGTAAAGCTGTGTATGGAGAAGATAAACTGAATGGAGCCACACAATCTGTGTCTTTCTGACCTGATGAAACCTGGCACACTTCATCTTCATAGCTATTTCATCAAACTTGAACTTCTCTTCCTGGAACCCAATCAGAGACAGAATGAAATGGTCTGTTTATTTTAGGAGGCAGTTTACAAAGCAGCACTCTATCTGTCTGCCGTGAGCGGCTGTTCCGACAGCTGTTGTCTTTCATAGTCACACAGTAGCTTCTGATCCCAGGGATAACACCAGCTCTGAAGTCAGTCAGTGAAACAGGGTAGATACAACACAAGGTCTTGGAATAATACTCACTGTTTATACAACTGAGAGGGAAATACATTGATTGGAGATAGTAGACTACAGTTAGATTCCTTTAACTTGCAATAGATGCAGGCCTAAATTGGGTTATTTCTGTTCTTTTGACCCAAAGGTTAGATAAACAAACAGCTGTTCTGTTACATGACAAGGGAAAGTGGAGCTGCTAATGTAATGGTGCAGTCCATTGTGGGGCTTGCGTCGGTTTAAGATTCTAAAACACACCATCTGGTGAAAATGTATTCCAAGGGGGTGGAGGGATCATGCAATTGCCCTCTGTATTTTAACTACCGTTTCATCCGTGCTGATATGGAAAATGTTGACTACTTGCCCTCAGAGCACATAGCTTGAGTTATATTTCAAGTTTGGCCAAAAGCACAAAAAGAGAGAATTAAAGACAACACCACCTGCTCCTCCGCTGTGGTTGTTTGCCTTATAAGGAGGCTGTGTCTGCTTTGATTTGGTGTTCCTCCTCTGGCAACGTCAACGAGCTTAGTCCTTCATTGTGTTGCACCACATCAATGCCCCTCAAGGGCCACAAGTCTACCTGCCGAGCCCTATGTCCTCCTCAGTGTCCTGATCCAGCTCCCTGCTGCTGCCCGCTGCTGCTGACAAAACAAGATACTAGCTTAAACCAAGATACTAGCTTCTCAGTTTCTTAAGGGCAAGCAGTCTGAGAGTGAGAAACACACCAGAGAGGGGGGGTGAGAGAGTGAGAACATGAGTGAGAACATGAGGGAGGAAGAAGGAGGGGGAGAGAGAGAGAGACGGATACTAAGACGGTGAAAGCAAATTACTTGAGGGTGTTGTGGATATTCTACACAGGGACACTCAAAGTCAATCTTAAATTAATGATTATTATCAGTTAACTGGGGAGGTTCTAACATACTTGATACCCCATAGTGAACGTCTGTCAGGAGTTCTCTCGGGGCAGTCCCGTTAGTTCCCTTATAGACTGGTTACAGACACGTTTACCAGGCACAAGCAGGAACCAAGGATTGTTTATGACGCCAAAGACTTTTCCTTCACAAGGGTCTGATAGTTAGTTGTGAGTCAGACATTGTTTTTTTATTCCATGTGATTTGTTCCTGCAAAACACAGACCTTAGTTTGTGGGCATTTGAGTTAATCATCATCATTATTGCAAAAGGACCTCCCCACATTCATTAGTTTCCTTCTGAGCGCATTAACAGCATAAATGAATTGTAAAAGCATTGTTTAAACAGAGCACGGTTTAGGGCTATCGTCTCAAGCGTAAAAAGAGTCAATTGCATTCTCCATGTTTCAATTTCCATGTTTCATTCTTCATGTTTCAATTTCCATTTTCCACATTTCCACTCTCTCTTTAAGATGAGTCATAGTATTGATTTTAAACAGAGTAACTGATGGTTAATTTGTTATTTATTTGTGTTTTGTTGTGTTTTTGGGGCGAGTGCTATTCTTAGAAGGACCTTCTAGCTGCTGTGGCGTGCAGCTCTCTTGTCTGTGTGATTTAGCTGCAGTGGAGAAAGCCTCGGGACACATCAGCGGCCTCCCCACAGATGAGCCATTGACAGGGGAAATCTGGAGGCATTGTGGATGACAGGAAGTGGCCGGGGTGAGGGACTAGCACAGCACTCAGGACACGCGCCGCCAGCCCGCCCACCCACCGACCCGCCAGCCCACCATCCTCACACAGCGGTGTGTCATTGTGCTCTCTGTAATCCTTCAGTCCTGCACAAGGGGGCCAGCAAAGAAACAAAGAAAACCAACCACAGCTTCTCCGAGGTGACCCGTCCCAGGGGGACAGTAGTGACATTACACTGAGCACTGACCAATTTATCTCCAGCAAATTCCCTTTTAGATGGTGTACATTCATTCAACTCTAATGAATGGGGTGTATTGTAGGGGTGTATTATGGGGTTTATTTTCTTAATCTCAGAGTTCTTGGATGTTCTTTGATGTCATATTATTGCTGGACATCCTCTATACAAGCTCCTAATAGATGGATGGACGGAAGGCTTTGGTTCCATCAGCGTACGTTAGTTGTACTGTACTCTAATACCAACACAGGATCTTTTCTGAGGCAATCCACTTAGGCTGAAGAGACAAACCCTGTGGCAATATAGTGACTATGTGGCAGGAGGTTTAGGAATCATCTCATGGGCACCTTGGTGGCAATATAGTGACTGTGTGGCAGGAGGTTTAGGAATCATCTCATGGGCACCTTGGTGGCAATATAGTGACTGTGTGGCAGGAGGTTTAGGAATCATCTCATGGGCACCTTGGTGGCAATATAGTGACTGTGTGGCAGGAGGTTTAGGAATCATCTCATGGGCACCTTGGTGGCAATATAGTGACTGTGTGGCAGAAGGTTTAGGAATCATCTCATGGGCACCTTGGTGGCAATATAGTGACTGTGTGGCAGAAGGTTTAGGAATCATCTCATGGGCACCTTGGTGGCAATATAGTGACTGTGTGGCAGAAGGTTTAGGCATCATCTCATGGGCACCTTGGTGGCAATATAGTGACTGTGTGGCAGAAGGTTTAGGAATCATCTCAGGGGCACCTTGGTAAAAGTCTTGCAACAGGTTCGATAGAAGTAATCCACAGCAGAGACGGACTGTTTTAGAAGACCACCAAGAGGACACATTCACAGGTCAGATTGAGCTTGGTGAATGGAATATGAATGACAGTCATCCAATATGCTGTAATAGAAAGTGGATTGAATGAAGTAGAAAGAAAAACTGAACAATGTTCATACATTCTTTTATTGCTGCTTACAGATATTCAATGTGTAACACAAGTGAGTAGACTTGTAGGTTCTACACTATTTGGTGTTCGCCTGTCCAGATAAAAACTGTGATTCAGTAATAATGCGTTTATCACATTTATCAAGTGCTTTTTAGCTGATCTCCACGTACCTCTCAGTTTGTGTGAAAAGGGTTAGAAAGGCTACACACGGTATATAATAAATTTACCACGGTGCTGCGGCTGTGTTCCCATAGTAGGAACTGGTCTCTGAACCCCTGACTTCCTCCTGGGTCATGCCAGGGATGAGCAGAGCAGAGAGGTGGGAATGGAGGCTGTGAGAGGCACAATCCCCTGTGCTGAGTTGAAATACCAATCCCCTGTGCTGAGTTAAAATACCAATCCCCTGTGTTGAGTTGAAATACCAATCCCCTGTGTTGAGTTGAAATACCAATCCCCTGTGCTGAGTTAAAATACCAATCCCCTGTGTTGAGTTAAAATACCAATCCCCTGTGCTGAGTTGAAATACCAATCCCCTGTGCTGAGTTAAAATACCAATCCCATGTGTTGAGTTAAAATACCAATCCCCTGTGCTGAGTTAAAATACCAATCCCCTGTGTTGAGTTGAAATACCAATCCCCTGTGCTGAGTTAAAATACCAATCCCCTGTGCTGAGTTAAAATACCAATCCCCTGTGTTGAGTTGAAATACCAATCCCCTGTGTTGAGTTGAAATACCAATCCCCTGTGCTGAGTTAAAATACCAATCCCCTGTGCTGAGTTGAAATACCAATCCCCTGTGCTGAGTTGAAATACCAATCCCCTGTGTTGAGTTAAAATACCAATCCCCTGTGCTGAGTTGAAATACCAATCCCCTGTGCTGAGTTGAAATACCAATCCCCTGTGCTGAGTTAAAATACCAATCCCCTGTGCTGAGTTAAAATACCAATCCCCTGTGCTGAGTTACAATTCCAACAACCTGTTTTTTCTCCATCTCCATCCAGCCTGAGAAAGACTAGTAAAGTCCATAATTATCACCTGGACACAGACGCTGCTGATGAGCCAAAGAAAATATATTGCTTTGGGACTATATCCTCCCCATTGACTACCACCTGCATATTAAGAGCTCTTGTGGGCACCAGCTAGGGGGGTAGAGAGAAACAGAGGGAGATGTGGTATAGAGAGAAACAGAGGGAGGGGGGTAGAGAGAAACAAGGAGTGAAACAGGGAGATGTGGGATAGAGAGAAACAGAGGGAGAGGGAGATAGAGAGAAACAGGGAGAGGGGGGTAGAGAGAAACAGGGAGTGAAACAGAGAGATGTGGGATAGAGAGAAACAGAGGGAGAGGGGGATAGAGAGAAACAGGGAGAGTGGGGTAGAGAGAAACAGGGAGTGAAACAGGGAGATGTGGGATAGAGAGAAACAGAGGGAGAGGGGGATAGATTGAAACAGGGAGAGGGGGATAGAGAGAAACAGAGAGAGAGGGGGATAGAGAGAAACAGAGGGAGAGGGGGGTAGAGAGAAACAGGGAGTGAAACAGGGAGATGTGGGATAGAGAGAAACAGAGGGAGAGGGGAATAGAGAGAAACAGGGAGAGTGGGGTAGAGAGAAACAGAGGGAGAGGGGGATAGAGAGAAACAGAGGGAGAGTGGGGTAGAGAGAAACAGGGAGTGAAACAGGGAGATGTGGGATAGAGAGAAACAGAGGGAGAGGGGGATAGAGAGAAACAGGGAGAGGGGGGTAGAGAGAAACAGGGAGTGAAACAGGGAGATGTGGGATAGAGAGAAACAGAGGGAGAGGGGGATAGAGAGAAACTGAGTGAAACAGGGAGATGTGTGATAGAGAGAAACAGAGGGAGAGGGGGATAGAGAGAAACCGGGGGAGAGGGGGATAGAGAGAAACCGGGGGAGAGGGGGGTAGAGAGAAACAGAGGGAGAGGGGGGTAGAGAGAAACCGGGGGAGAGGGGGACAGAGAGAAACAGAGGGAGAGGGGGGTAGAGAGAAACCGGGGGAGAGGGGGACAGAGAGAAACAGAAGGAGAGGGGGGTAGAGAGAAACCGGGGGAGAGGGGGACAGAGAGAAACAGAGGGAGAGGGGGGTAGAGAGAAACAGGGAGTGAAACAGGGAGATGTGGGATAGAGAGAAAACAGGGAGTGAAACAGGGAGATGTGGGATAGAGAGAAACAGGGAGTGAAACAGGGAGATGTGGGGTAGAGAGAAACAGAGGGAGAGGGGGATAGAGAGAAACAGGGAGTGAAACAGGGAGATGTGGGATAGAGAGAAACAGGCAAATAGATGGCAAGATTGACAAACAGAAAAAGAGAGATGAAAATAGACCACAACATCCCAGCATCCCAAAGTCTCACAACAGCTCCTAAGCCAGAGCCAGAGAACATGAAGCCCTACTGTACAATCACAGTAACGGTTGAAATTCTAAACAGGGATTTGAATTTGCTAAGACTTTCCACTTATTCTCTCCCTCATTTGATGGAGTGTAACCACAGCATCCTGCCTCGGTGCACGTCAGATAAATAAACTAGGACACAGGAATACATTGAGCAGAAATGAAATCAACCCATTTGTGAGTGTGGGACATTGTACGGCTGCGTGACAGTTGTTATTTCTTGGCACAGGATGGAGGCAGCGAAGTGAGGTATAGTGTATAAACAGGCTGGGCTGTCAGGGAGCTGCCGTTTGGCCCGCTCCCCAGTGTCTGCTGGTGCACCCGGCAAGGGAAGGCCGTCACGCTGACACATCCTGACATATCATTATCTGAGCTGAGAGGGCTGGGAGGGCTGCACTGGGGGCCGTCAGGGGGCTAGACCAGCTCAGCCAGCACACACTTTAATATCAGTTAATAGCCTTCCGTCCACTCCCAACATCACACTGTTGAGACAGCACAGCAGCTAGCCCAGTATCGAGCATTGAGTTTTGAGCTGCAGGAAGCAGTGCAGACTCAATGCCACTCTGAGGAGCAGTAGGTGGGAGGAGAGGAGAGTCGTGGAGATCATGATCAAATTATCCAGCCATGTAAAGTCTTCCCTGAGAGCACAGTGAATAGTAAATGGGTATCGTGTTCCTGAGTCCATGGCTCACTTCTCCAGCCATTACTGCTCTCAGCCGCCATTGGACTGACTGCACTGGACCGTCTCCAAGCTAATAACCAAGGAAACGAGGAGGAGAGGAGACTTGTTGCTCGCTGGTTACAGTAGTTTCTGACAATCGTTTATTGTTTCTACAACAGAAAGTGCTATAGTGTGTAATCAATTCATGGAAACCTGAGCTAGTCATCATATTTCTGTGACTTTACATTAGATGTCAGATCACTGCAGGCGATCAGACGATCCCCTTGGTTTCACACATGGTAAATTGGGCACTATCCATGAATCTCTGTGATATAAGGCCGCTGCTACATCTATGCTGTCGTGTAAGCAATTTTGCACCTTTCTCATGTCCACATTAAATGTGAAATATTCTCAGTTTGTAGTAACCCCTCACAAAATTACTCTTGAGCTTATTACTTTGCAAGTAAAATGGATCCCTGCCTAGAGAAAAGATTGCTATGACAACCCGACCATTCTCCCTAGCACACACATCGCTCTCTCTCTCTCCTCTTTCTCTGTTTCTCTGTTTCTCTGTTTCTCTGTTTCTCTGTTTCTGTCTGTCTGTCTGTCTGTCTGTCTGTCTGTCTGTCTGTCTGTCTGTCTCTGTCTGCTTGCCTATGCATGTCCAGTACAGTATGAGTATGATTGAACTGACCTCCTGCCTTGTGTTTTAATTGAAAGCCTACCCTAATGCACTGTGCGCTGCATACCTCTGAGCTACAGTAATGGTGCATCTCCTTGCTGCCGCCAACCACAGCATTGGCTTGCCTTCACTAATTAGATCTTGTATTTTAGAATTTTAGATTATCATATTTTTCCCAGCACATCCGGGATTAGAGTTTGCTCATCAGCACTCTTTTTGTTCTGTGAGGAGAATTAGTCTCCCCTAAACCAGTTCAAATGGGTAGCGAGCAGAGGAAGATAAGAAAATAAATATATTAGATATGGGGACTGACTGGACTAGGAGTAAAACAATTCTGATCTGGATGATTATGTAAGAGGTGTGAATTTCATCTCTCAGGATATGAATAAGAAATACTGTAATACCCTCCTAAAGGGTTCTTCAGCTGTTCAAATAAGATAACCCTTTTTGGTTCCAGTTAAAACGTTTTTCTGTTCCAGGTAGAACCCTTTTGGGTTCAACATGGAACCCAAAAGGGTTCTACCCAGAACCAAAAAGGCTTCTTCAAAGGGTTCTCCTATGGGACAGCCAAAGAACCCTTTTAGGTTCTAGATAGCACCTTCTCATTCTAAGAGTGTGGCCACATTTTTTGAGTAACCTGGAACGTAACTGTAGAGGGAGATTGAATGTCTCTGAATTCAAATTACATTTGCTGTGTTGATGTGAACATCAAAACTACAATATAACAATAATTTTTTTTAAATACATGAGAATGGGGAGATCCTTCATTCAGATCTACAGTAAACTGTGTGTAAAGATGATGTTATCCCAACCTGCCGTATTCTAAAATAATCTACTGTGCCAATTTGCTTTTTAATATTTTGCACTGTCGAAATATCACCCACTGGCTGTCTTCCACAAATAGCTGAATTTCATTTTTTTAAATAACAAATCTGTTGTTCTGGTAATATTTTCTGTTACAGCAGAGTTCCCCAACTGGCGGCCCGGGCGCCAAATTTGGCCCGCGAGTAGATCTATTTGGCCCCCCAAGTTTTCGGAGCAAAACAATATATAAAAAAAAAAGAAATGTCCTCTCACTGTCAACTGCATTTATTTTGACAGTTATTAAAACTTAGGACACTAAAGAGGCCTTTCTACTGACTCTGAAAAACACTACAAGAAAGATGCCAGTAGAAAGGCCTCTTTAGTGTCCTAAGTTTTCATAACTGTGACCTTAATTGCCTACCGTCCGTAAGCTGTTAGTGTCTTAACAACCGTTCCACAGGTGCATGTTCATTAATTGTTTATGGTTCATTGAACAAGCATGGGAAATAGTGTTTAAACCCTTTACAATGAAGATCTGTGACGTTATTTTGATATTTATGAATTATCTTTGAAAGACAGGGTCCTGAAAAAGGGATGTTTCTTTTTTTGTTGAGTTTATATACAGTTGAAGTCAGAAGTTTACATTCACCTTAGCCAAATACGTTTAAACTCAGATTTTCACAATTCCTGACATTTCATCCTAGTAAAAATGCCCTGTCTTAAGTCAGTTAGGAACATCACTTTATTTTAAGGATGTGAAATGTCAGAATAATAGTAGTGAGTGATTTATTTCAGCTTTTATTTCTTTCATCACATTCCCAGTGGGTCAGAAGTTTACATACACTCAATTAGTATTTGGTAGCATTGCCTTTAAATTGTTTTACTTGGGTCAAAAGTTTCAGGTAGCCTTCCACAAGCTTCCCACAATAAGTTGGGTGAATTTTGGCTCCAAGTGATTTTAATTGAAGAAATCTGTTCCCAAGTATTCCCACGGATATTAGAGAGACATGTGGTAGTATATAAATGTAAGCAAGGTTTGAAATGATTCAGTTTTAGTCACACATTATATCTGTTTAGGCTTCTTGTGGTCAATTTGCAGTCTACAAATGATTTGTAATTATGTTCCGGCCCCCGACCAACCGCTCAAGAACAAATCGGCCCGCGTCTGAATGCTGTTGATGATCCCTGTGTTACAGTATGTTCAGACCTGAGACCAGGTTGGGAAACCCACCCCCTCTTATTGCTGGCCCCACAGTGATAGTGCTCACCACCCCCTCTTATAGCTGGCCCCACAGTGATAGTGCTCACCACCACCTCTTATAGCTGGCCCCACAGTGATAGTGCTCACCACCCCCTCTTATAGCTGGCCCCACAGTGATAGTGCTCACCAGCCCCTCTTATTGCTGGCCCCACAGTGATAGTGCTCACCAGCCCCTCTTATAGCTGGCCCCACAGTGATAGTGCTCACCAGCCCCTCTTATAGCTGGCCCCACAGTGATAGTGCTCACCACCCCCTCTTATAGCTGGTCCCACAGTGATAGTGCTCACCAGCCCCTCTTATAGCTGGCCCCACAGTGATAGTGCTCACCCCCCCCCCCACCCACCCCCTCTTATAGCTGGCCCCACAGTGATAGTGCTCACCACCCCCTCTTATAGCTGGCCCCACAGTGATAGTGCTCACCACCCCCTCTTATAGCTGGCCCCACAGTGATAGTGCTCACCAGCCCCTCTTATAGCTGGCCCCACAGTGATAGTGCTTACTATCCCTTCTTATAGACTGCTCTGTGGTTGTGCATAACGTCTTCTCTGCCATCCTGTCAGCAGATGCCTATGACCATAGGACGGCCAGCATGTGCCGCAGGTCCCAGCCTGCTTGTCTCCATCATGCCAGTTTACAGATGTCTGTCTCAATCCCAGGGGATGAGAGAGAGATTCTCCTGTGGCAGCAGCTCTTCTCCTGATCTGCAACCCAACCTGGGATTACCATATCTCTTCTCATGAGAGCAGTCGCCTCCGGCAATATGCAGCCACCAACATTACTGGGAGTGATGTTTCAGCATTTCCTCCGTCCATCCAAAGAAAACAAAAATCATCTAAAAATTGAAAATGGAACTGCTTATTTACCACTGTAGTCTTGTTGCAGTGAGATCTGGAATGGTAGGAGCATGGGCAGAGTGAGGCCTGTGTTATCCAGCGGTCCCAGAGGTTTTAACCGTGTGCTCTGATGAATGATCTTTCCTGACAAGTTATTATTGCTTTCCATAACTCTTTACAGGAGAATATTACATTTGTGAGGTTTCTTACTAAATTTCCTGCTTCAGGAAAATGTGCAGCTATACTAATAAAAATACACAAAACAATACCTCAATATAAACAATGAGTTTGATTTTGAGTCGTTCTTTAGTCTAAGTGGTGGATTTGTCTCAGAATTCTATATTTTTCAGCTTTTCAGAAAACAGCAGAAAACAGCAGAACATCTCAAACCAATAGCCCACCAGTTAAAATTATTCTGTTTTAGTCAAACAACATCTGTTTAGATAGAGGGAGAAATATTTCAACCCAGATAGACTAATTGAATCCAAGATCTGTCTCAACCTGAATAGAGAAAAGGGTCCATATTCATTGGTATGACCCAACCAAACCCATTGAGCCCATTTCCAACCATCTTTAATGTTCCTGGATAAGAGCTTTGTATTTTCTCATGTCAAAGAGAAGTAAAGTAAATGTATCAATATATTAGGTATAGGCCCCACTAAGGAGTTGCCTGGTGAGAAGGAAGCGTTGTTTCATGCGTTCACACAGTGTGATGATTAAAGCAGGACTTTCTACACCTACGCCATGTGTTCCATTATCTTGTGGCTTGACAGATAAGATCTCCTGGAAGAGAGAGGAGCTTTGAGGTGTGTGTGTGTGCGCACACGCACATGCGCTGGCCTCTCATTAGGGAGAAGCAAGCAGGGCCCTTTGATGTCCTGAAGCGCGCAGAGAAATCCGTTGGGACAAGCCGGCTACTTCACCCACTGAAGCTCTGTAGATTCTGGGTAAGGAGAGAGAGACAGGGAGATGTATGCAGTACATGCCAAGGACCCGATATTACATTTCACTAAATCATTTGGGAGGGATATTTTTTGTTTGTATTTTTCTGAATACACAAAATAGAAAAGAGCAGAGCCAGGAATAGTGACTGGTAGGCCATGATAATGTGCTAATAGCAGAGCCAGGAATGGTGACTGGTGGGCCATGATAATGTGCTAATAGCAGAGCCAGGAATGGTGACTGGTGGGCCATGATAATGTGCTAATAGCAGAGCCAGGAATGGTGACTGGTGGGTCATGATAATGTGCTAATAGCAGAGCCAGGAATGGTGACTGGTAGGCCATGATAATGTGCTAATAGCAGAACCAGGAATGGTGACTGATTGGCCATGATAATGTGCTAATAGCAGAGCCAGGAATGGTGACTGATTGGCCATGATAATGTGCTAATAGCAGAACCAGGAATGGTGACTGATTGGCCATGATAATGTGATAATAGCAGAGCCAGGAATGGTGACTGATTGGCCATGATAATGTGATAATAGCAGAGCCAGGAATGGTGACTGGTGGGCCATGATAATGTGATAATAGCAGAGCCAGGAATGGTGACTGGTGGGCCATGATAATGTGATAATAGCAGAGCCAGGAATGGTGACTGGTGGGTCATGATAATGTGCTAATAGCAGAGCCAGGAATGGTGACTGGTAGGCCATGATAATGTGCTAATAGCAGAACCAGGAATGGTGACTGATTGGCCATGATAATGTGCTAATAGCAGAGCCAGGAATGGTGACTGATTGGCCATGATAATGTGATAATAGCAGAGCCAGGAATGGTGACTGATTGGCCATGATAATGTGCTAATAGCAGAGCCAGGAATGGTGACTGATTGGCCATGATAATGTGCTAATAGCAGAACCAGGAATGGTGACTGATTGGCCATGATAATGTGATAATAGCAGAGCCAGGAATGGTGACTGATTGGCCATGATAATGTGATAATAGCAGAGCCAGGAATGGTGACTGGTGGGCCATGATAATGTGATAATAGCAGAGCCAGGAATGGTGACTGGTGGGCCATGATAATGTGATAATAGCAGAGCCAGGAATGGTGACTGGTGGGCCATGATAATGTGATAATAGCAGAGCCAGGAATGGTGACTGGTGGGCCATGATAATGTGATAATAGCAGAGCCAGGAATGGTGACTGGTGGGCCATGATAATGTGCTAATAGCAAAGCTAGGAATGGTGACTGATGGGCCATGATAATGTGCTAATAGTAAAGCCAGGAATGGTGACTGATTGGCCATGATAATGTGATAATAGCAGAGCCAGGAATGGTGACTGATTGGCCATGATAATGTGATAATAGTAGAGCCAGGAATGGTGACTGGTGGGTCATGATAATGTGATAATAGTAGAGCCAGGAATAGTGACTGGTGGACCATGATAATGTGTGATGTGTCACTGCTGCCATGCCGTGCTGTGCATAGCCCCAGCGGAAAATGATTGGGTTGTATCTATCAAAGCTACAGCCTATGCTCTTTGTTTATTATACTGCATTCACAATGTGGGGTTAACCAGCTATACAGTGCCCTTAGGAAAGTATTCAGGCCCCTTGACCTTTTCCACATTTTGTTATGCTTAAGCCATATTACACTTTTTTTTTTTATTGTATTATACATCTCAGCAATCTACACACAATACCCCATAATGACAAAGCAAATGTAATAAAAAAATAAAGTATTCAGACCCTTTGCTATGAGGCTCGAAATTGATCTCAGGTGCATCCTGTTTCAATGTATCATCCTTGAGATGTCTCTACAACTTGATTGCAGTCCACCTGTGGTAAATTCAATTGATTGGAAATGATTTGGAAAGGCACACAACTGTCTATATAAGGTCCCACAGTTGACAGAGCATGTCAGAGCAAAAACCAAGCCATGAGGTTGAATGAATTGTCTTTAGAGCTCCGAGACAGGGTTGTGTTAAGGCACAGATCTAGGGAAAGGTAGAAAAACATTTTCTGCAGCATTGAAGAACTCCAAGAACACAGTGGCCTCCATCATTCTTAAATGGAAGAAGTTTGGAACCACCAAGACTATTCCTAGAGCTGGC